>NC_056733.1:498538514-498771014 GCF_019279795.1 Protopterus annectens
GTTAATATATGACTATGGAGCTGAAGCATTTAATTTCCTATTTGAAAACATTAGTAATGCTTACTAGTACACAACATAAGTTAACAAAATTATCATTCCAATATATTATCTTAAGTACATAATTGGTTTCATGTTCTTTTCATTTCAACTCACCTTATAGAAAACACCCAGGATTTCACAAGGAATCATCCACTAAAAAATAAATCATCATGAATACCAGCAGTGAAAAGATACATTTGTAAACAAGAATAAAACAAGCTTGAAAATATATCTTTGTTTTGTTAAGGCTTAACTTGCTTTATTACTAAACATACTCTATTAGCATTATTTCATGGATATATACCATTAAGAAGCACTTTAAGTGAAAAGATCTCAGGAAACTAATTTTTTTAAACAATTTTATTGAAATATGACATAGGCAATTTGCATTTATATAAAAGTAATAAAACGTTTACAAACATTGTACTTTACATACATTATTATGTATAATATAACCTAAGCAACATTACATAAGTTATCAAATTCTTGTCTTTTTTTAAAGAATAAGAAATATCTTTATTAAGCCATCACTTATGACATAGGCAATCATTTATATAAATGAAAACAAACCACACCAACACAATTCTACTTGCAATCATTTCACATCAAAACCATATTGACACATTACCAGTTCCAAACATTATACATCATTTACAATCTACCCAATCATTTTTAGTCAAACATTACATAGATCATTTAAGTCCTGCCTTCTTTTAAACCTCATTCCTACCCTGTATGTATTGTTCCCACAATTCCCATTTTTCCTATGTAGTTTGTTTCTACCCTTTTCTAAAGACCTCAGTTCCAGTTGTTTTATCTCTGTTACTATTTTCGCTACTTCTAGTATATTTGGTTTAAGTTTTGATTTCCATTTTCTAGTAATTCTTTTTTGGCAGCCACTATAATTAGATACAGCAAGGCCTTAACATGTGTAAGCAATGCTGATTCTGTTTCATAGCTCAAAAAAAATCATCTCCCTTGTCACAACAATCTGTCCATCTGGCATCTCTAACAGTGCACCCGCAGGGAATCCTTAAAGTCCACCAACTCACCACACTCCCAGAAAATATGTTCCCAATTATCTCTTTCTTCCCCATCACACCTTCAACATTAGCTGTCTACCTGAGGAATAGGAGTTCAGAGTGAATTTACATATTATTCCCCAAGATATAAAAATTGGGCTAGGCTAGACAGAATTTATATTTCCTAGGAACATGTGTATTTAATTGAAGATCTTGATATGCACCCAATAACTATTTCAGATCTTGCACCAGTAATAACTAAATAAAAACACAAGGCAATGAAATAAAAATAAGACACTGGGACAGCCATATGTTGAAAATAGCTGAAGTTAAGGACTAGGTAGTGGAGATTATTCAGGAGCTATTCTAGATTATAGAAATTATTTCTGAAAATATATCTAGAGAGTGGAATAAAATTAAGGTGGCATTTAAAAATGTGGTTGACATAAAAATGGAGCTATGGTTAAGAAGTAACAAGAATTGTTTAGATGAATTGACAAATGATAAAGTATTGCAGAATGGGGGAATCTCACAGAAAAAGAAGATGATCAGCTGCAGAATGCTAAGCAGAAAGTAAGGGATTACCTTGATAATAGACATGAGTTTAGAAAGATTGCTGTTAATCAGCTTTTTTCAACTTTCATAATCCATTTGACACCTTTAGTCATTAAATAACAACCTTTAAAATGCCATGTAATACTGATAAAACAAATCTGTATCGGATGTTGCCACTTACTAAAGAACTTCTTAATTTTAAAATCATTCATGTAATTCTAGTGAGGAAACCCATATTTTATGAATTAAAATATTTCCTTCAAGCAACCATCAAAAAGAATGAAACATATTCATTGAATATATTTGACTCTACATATCTTAAAATCCTGAATTCTATCCCTTTCCCAAAAAAGCCATTCAATAAAAGCATAAGTGGTTTGTATAGATAGCTGAATGATGTAGCTACCCCTACCTTAATATTGAAAGCAGGTTTTCTGTTTTCAATTAATTCCACAAAATATTTTTATTCATAATATATAGATATATATATATATATATATATATATATATATATATATATATGGTTTCACTTCAGAATCCTGAAATATCACAATCCTGAACTTTATAATCTGGAAGCCCAAAATCTTGAAAATTCAAAATCCTGAAAACTCAAAATCCTGAATCCCAAAATACTGAAAAGACACAAGATACATATACTGACTATAGACAACACAAACCATATGACATTGCACCAAATATAAGCAGGGGGAAAGCCCCCTGCACCCCCATATGGGGGGCTGCACCCCTCTGCTACTTAAGTATAGCAACTCTATAGGTTCATAGGTTCATAGGTAGGTACTAGGCTATCTGCCCGAAGGCTTTTATAAGCCTAGCCAGAATGTGTTGGCTTTCGCCGTGCCCTTAGATTAGTTCCCTTTGCCTCTGTCCAGCAGAGCCATTGAAGTGATCCCTGGGGTAAACTTTCTCTTTCCCATCCACTCGTCAAGGTTTCTCTTGAAGAGGGTTAGCAAAGAGCTCTGCCTAATGTAGATTGGAATCTTGTTCCAGAGCATGGGAAGTCTCTGGGTCAGGAATCTATCCCTCCAGCATATCGTATTTATTGTTGTGTTGAGGTTTAGATCCCTGGAGCATGTGGCTCAAGGGGATATGGTTTTCTTTAGGTGGAGCATGTCCATCAATTCTGGGTTGGGCATGGCCTTGTATTTCAGGCAGAGATCACCTCTGAGTAGGTGGTATGCAACCAAGTACAGCTGGAGTTTCTTCAGTCGAGCTGCATAGGGCATCTTCTTGAGGCCAGTGATCCTCTTGGTGAAGAACTTCTGTGGTCTTTCCAGTTGTTGCAGGTGTCTTGTAAGGTGCATCCCAAATGGGGCATTGTACTCTATGATGGGTCTGATGAGTGATGCGTAGAGGGGCCCAATGACTTCTTTTGATCTGGATGCAAACCTTTTTGTGATTAGGTGGGCCACATAGAAGGATTTTTTAACCACTTTGGCAATGTGATTATCAAAGGAGATGTTACTATCTACTTGGGTCCCCAGATCCCTTATTATGTCTTCCATGTGTAGGGGGCTACCACCTATATGGTAGTTTGTGGGTACTTTGTTTTTTCCAAATGTGATGACTATGCACTTTTTGGCATTTAGCTTGAGGCCATGGTTTTGACACCATGTATCTGTCTCAGTGAGACCCTTTTGGAGGATGTCTGTGCCAGCTGGAGAGTCAATTATAGCCCCTAGTTTGCAGTCATCTGTGAACCTGGACAGCCATAGTCCTCCTGTGCTTGCCTGTACCTCTGAGAAGTATATGCCAAATAGGAGGGGTCCTAGGACTGAGCCCTGGGGAATGCCACTTGTAACCGGTTTAGAGTCAGACCTAGCTCCTGCAACTCTTACCATGTGGGTTCTGTCCGTGAGCCAGTTGGCAATCCATCTCATGATGTAGGGGTTTATGTTCAGGCTGGTGAGCTTGACTATAATACCTGAGTGGGGAATGGTGTTGAAGGCCTTTGCAAGGTCTAGGTTGGCTGTGTGGACCAACTTTCCCTCATTTATAGCCTTGATAACTGTCTCAAAGAAGTCCACCAGGTTTAGGAGGTATGATCTGCCCTTAACAAAACCAAACTGGGTAGGGTTCAGTATTTGGAGGTTTCCAATGTCTCTGTTAATGAGATCCATGATAATGCACTCCATAGCTTTGCAGACCAAGCTAGTCAGGCTTATAGGGTGATAGTTCCTGGGGTCCATTGTGGCTCCAACTTTGTGGAGCAGAATAACTGTTGCTGTGCGCTACTCTGTGGGCATGTAGCCTGTGGAGAGGCTGAGTTTAAACAGTGTATTTAGGTGAGGGGTTAGTATATTTTTGAGCGCATGTAGGACGCAGCCTGGGACACCGTCTGGTCCCATTGATGCTGTGTTTTTGGCTTTGGAGAGGACTGTTTTAACCTGAGTGTCTGTGATTTCAGGGGCACTACATTCTTCTGTTATAGTTATGGGCCCTTTTGGGGGTGAGAGGGGGTGAAGTTTGCACTGAACCTGTCTGCCAGGATGTTGGCTATATCGGTTGGTTCAGTGTATTTTGTGCCATTCTGCACTAACTCCTAGCAGATCTGAGAATTGCCACTTAGATTCTTGACATAGCTAAAGAATGCCTTGTGGTTATCTTTGGAGTCCATGGCAATTTTTCTTTCGAAGCTAGCCTTGGATGATTTTATGAGGGAACATGGTTTCTTGCTGATACTGATCAGGGATGTCTTCCCTTCTTGGGATTTTGCTCTTTTCTATACTAGTTTCCTCCTTCGATTGTATAGCTTGTTTATGGCAGGGGTCAACCAGACTGGTTTCCTTTTCTTGGAGGAGTGAGTCTTGGTTTTGTTTGGGATAGCATGATCCATGCATTCCTGTAGGTGCCGTAGAGTGCATTAGTAAAGGATTTTGCAGCTTGGACAGCGTTATCCTTTAGCATGGGGGCTTTGAAACTTCCCACCTTGGTCTTAAGTAACATGAAGTTTGCTTTTGCAAAGTTTTTCATGGTGGTTTATTTGACTGGGGGTGGTAGCAGAATGTGGATATCCAGAGTGATTAGTTTATGGTCAGATCTAACCAGCGAGAGGTTGGCCTCCGGTGTGGAACACCGGTCGCCCATGTTAGTGATGACCAGGTCCAATATGTTGTCACCTCTGGTGGGGGGTGTTGACCAGTTGATCCAGGGCATTTGAGTTTATAAATTCTAGGAAATGTTGGGCAAGGGAGTTCATACTTGAGTAGTTCTCCCAGTTAATGTTTGGGTAATTGAAATCACCCAGTATCAGGGTGTTTGGTAGGACCTTTATGTTTCCCAGTGTTTCCAGGAATGCGGAGTGGGGGGTCCTGGGACATGGTGGGTGATCTGTACCAAGCTATAATTTGAATAGCAGTTTTGCTCATTGTTAGTTGCACGTGGATGATCTCTGAAGCATCGTGCTGTGCCACTAACCTGGAGGTGTGGGTGTCCTTGATGAATATGGATACTCCCCCGCCTTTTGTATTTTGGTCTGGGTTTTGTGGCCAAAATGTATGATATGAGTTGTAGCCTGGTAGTGCTGGGGTGCTCTCTGGAACCTTAAACCAGGTTTCTGTTACTGCAGATATATCGATTTTCTCCATACTGAGGAACGCCTTGAGTGCGTGCATTTTGAGGTTTAGACTTCTGGCATTGAGCAGCATTACCCTCAGTTTTGTGTTACTTGTGCTATTTACGGCAGTGGGTTTGCCTTTTGAGCCTTGCCTAAAAAAGGCACTATGGGGATGGCAAGAGCCTTGGCCAGTATTTGGAAGCCTAAGCGTGACAGGTGCAAGCCATCTCTAGCAAAGCAGTGTGGCTTGTTGAGCATGTCATCCCAGTCTGACAGACACTGGATCCTTTTTGAATGACACCAGAAGCTTAGCCAATTGTTGAAATTGATAATTATTTCTCTATACCATGGTATCATTCTTGGTGAGGGCAGGATGCTACTCAGGGTCAGGGTCATACTGGCCTGCCTTGGCTACATGATCAGAGAGCTCCTCCGTGTCTCTTTTCATGTAGTCCAGGGAGGTATGGCTCAGGTCATTCACACCAGCATGGACAATGACAGAGTCATATTTGTACTTGTTCTGGAGTGACCTGAGTGCTTGTGTTATGTGGCGGATCCCGGCACCCAACAGGCAACTAACAGTAACCTTCTCCTTGTTCAGCCTAGTGAGTGGTACATCAGTGTGCTTGACTATAGAGTCACCTATTACTAGTGTGTTGGGTATGTTATTTTGTCTTAAGGGCTGTGATTGTGTGGCGCACTGGTTTTGTGAAGTATGTGTTTCATGGTTTGTGTTGGGGGGTGGAGGTTGCTTGGATGTCTGCTTTGGATGTCTGTTGCTTTTGCAGATTTTTATTTAGAGCCTCTGAGTATGTTTTTGTGTATTTATGTGAGTTTTTTGCCAGTGCTGGTTTCATAGGTCTATGTGAGACTGGTGGAGTGATGCAAGTAATTCCCTTCTCCTCTTGACTGCCTGGTCCAGTCTTGGGTTGAGAGAGCTTAGCCTCCAGTTTGGCTGTATAGCTGCATCTCTCGCATGTATTAGTGTTTGGTGGAAGGAGGAGAGGGTTGTCTGTGTACATGAGGCAATTGTAACATTGCCTCAAAATGCCTAGATTCTCCAGTTGGACTGGAGAGTACACCTGAAACTGCCCTTTGGACATGCCTGGATAGGTACAGTGAACTGTTTTACTGATTGGCTGGTAAGGTCGAATAGAGAGCCTTGTCCTTCTCTACAGTATAGGGGGGGGTCTAGTGCTAAGGTTCATTAGTGCTTGCTATGAGTTTTGAGCAAGTGCCGGGATTAGAAGTGAATGATTTGAGTGCTTAAGTTGAAAGTTTGTCTCATTCCAAGGGAAAAATTGAAGAGTAGACTTTGTGGAGCCGGGAATAGTTATACCCTAGCTAACCTGCGCTGCCCGGTGTGCAGAACCATGCAAATGCGGGTTTTATAGCAGGGAAATGAAGGAGATAGAAATTAGCCAAAAATGGCCAATAAACTACTAATTTCTGAGCTGAAACCACTCCTCCAGGGACAGATAGGCTGCTCAAAGCTCCCTCTTCCAAGATTGCACTTCACTACACTATCATGAGTTATGTTGTAGTATAGTAAGTTAAATGGGAAAATTACTAAGGTTACAACAGGCAGTCATGAAACATGTGATGGTATGTTTGCTATTTTTTTCTGTGGAGTGCAATCTTGGAGTTCATATATTTAATTAGCAGAGTATGTGGGGGTACAGGGGGGCTTGTCCCCTTCCTATACTTGGTGAAAAGTGCTATCCTTTATCGTGTATGTGTTTCTGTAATTCATTGCACTGGAATATTGTCATTCTTTGTGTCCTGTATATTTTCAGGATTTTGGGATTCAGGATTTTGGGCTTCTGGATTATGAAGTTCAGGACTGTGATATTTCAGGATTCTGAAGTGAAACCATATATATATATATATATATATATATATATATATATATATATATATATATATATAAATTTAACTAGTAGTCACTTTTCATCTAATCGCATAAGGACTTTGAAGTATCATTACCTGGACTATGGAAATTCCCTCGTCAGCACAGCAAACACTCTGCTTGTGCTGTGCTGATGAGGTCATAACAAGGCCGAAATATGCATATGCACAGCTAGTGGGGTTTGGCTTTATTAGCCTGAAATTGTCCAGTAAAATGAAGAAACAAGTCATGGACATTCAGAATCGCCAACGAGCTGAAACACCTGATGTTCATAAGGATCATTTGCATATATCCCATGTGCCTCTGATACAAGAGGTTTGGGAGGTCACTCAGTCGATGTTCTAGCTTTGCTGAATTTTTCATTTTGTTTATACTGATTGGTATTTCAGTGACCTTCTCACTCATTGTTTTAGTTTGTTGTTTGGGATATTTTTGCAGTGACCCTAATGATAATAGACATCAGCTGGGTATAACAGCCCTATGTTTCTAAGGCTTAGTCAAACATTTTGCTTGTGCTGTGCTTCAAGGTCATAACAAGGCTGAAATATGCATATCTACACCTAGTGGGGTTTGGATTTATTGGCCTGAAATTGCTCAGTAAAATGACGAAACAAGTCATGGGCATTCAGAATCCCAATGAGCTGAAACATCTGATGTTCATAAGGATCATTTGCATATATCCCATGTGCTTCTGATATAAGAGGTTTTGGAGGTCACTCAGTGGAAGTTCTAGCTTTGCTGGGGTTTTCATTTTATTTTTACTGATGGGTTTTTCAGTGACCTTCTCCCTCATTGTTTTATGTTTGAATGTCTGGGAAGAACTTATAAACCATCCTATTGATGTATTAAACCCTCCCCATTGCCATTATTAACTACAACAGGAAAATACTGATCGGCAGTTTTGGTAGTTAACAGTGATTTACAGACATGCAAATTAGCTGATGAGGTATTTCGTCATTGCAGCTAACGCATCTCTGAATATGAAAATACTGCATTGTGTAAACTGGGACTTTTTATGCTAGCACTGGGGTTCTTTCTGAATCCCTAAGTAAGTATTTTCACATTTACTAGAGATTTTTGAACCTAACTAGTTCCAAGAGACCTTTAAATAATATATGTTTTGAACCATATTATCAAATCTACCCTTTGATTCATGTGGGAAGAGTTTTTTATATGTGAGCATAGTAGATTCTGGGAATACGTATAGTACACTATCTCCTCCTTCAGTTCACCTAGGTTTGAATGTTCCTACCATGACTGATTCATTATACCATGCCTACATTTAACTTGATAGACAGGTCATTTACATGAAGTAATGGATTTGCACATGTTGCAGAGGAAGTAGTTGGTTATGAATATTCATTAAGTGAACTACCTAAGGAGTATTTACAAAGCAAGCATTATGGTGATTGTCCTTGATTTTGTCTCATATTTTTCCTTGTCCATTGCATTTTTTTTCATTTTCCAATACTTCTTGTAATATGTAAGAAAAAAGTATCTTATTTTTGGCCTTTGTCCCTCCTTGATTTTTTGGCTTTATCCCTTATTCCTGAATAGATAAGATGTGCTGCTAACATGTTACTGGACACAGATTCTCAGCAGAAGTGCTGTAGTGGAACAGAAACAGTAAGGAAAGATTTCAAAACATACCCCTCACCAAAGGAAGTGCAGCCGAGTGACATCTCTTGGTGCTTTTGCAGTTATACCCTACTGACACCTCTAGGAGTCAAATATTGCTTGTTCATGTTTGCATTATTAATTCCAAAACCAGGCTATATACAAAGTATCAAAATATGTCAACTTAAAGTATACTCAATGACAAACACATTGTATGTATATTTGAACTTTTTCAAGTCCAGATAAAGAGATATTAATTGTTGCTTGTATAAGATTTATTTATATTGCTATAAATTTCATGTCTTTCTAAGTATCTCGACAACCAAGTTGCACATACAGAACTGGTTCACTGCACTAAACTGGATAAACAAAATTCTGATAAAAATATGTAAGCAAGTTGAGTGGTTACTGAGATATTGTAAGCTGTTTACAAAATATTACAAACTTAATATAGTTACTGTGTTTACTGTGACTTATAAAATCCTAATGAATACTTAGAACCTAAAGAATACTTCTTCTGGCTTTTTCCCAGTTAGGAGTCACCACAGTGGATCATTTGTCTGCTCATGACTGGCAGTGGAGTTTTATGGTGTCGAGTTGCCAGCTCGGCACCCAACTTTCCACAGAAGGCACACACACGCCCACACTCACACCTAGGGCCAATGTTGAGTGTCCAATTCATCTACTGCATGTATTTGCAATGTGGGAGGAAACCAGAGCACCTGCAGGAAACCCACGCAACCACTGGGAAGACATGTAGACTCCACACAGAAGGCACCCCAGCCAAGAATCAAACCAGAGATCCTCTTGCTATGCGGTGGCACCCCTAGAATCTAAAGAATACTACCAGTATAAAATTGTTTGTGCTGAGGAGTTTGAAATTTACACATTTTCACTAACCTCATGATTTTAGGGATACTAACATTTGTTTGAAATGTGAGGACATAATTTTATTCTATCAAAAAAACTTAGGCTCCACCCATGGGCAGTTACAGTACAAATAAGAGCTCCTTTGGAGGGAATAAGTTAATAAAGCGCTCAGTGAGCTTTGCCAAATTGACAGCAGTATACCTCTCAATGTCTTTGCTTAAGAATTCGTGACAAGTCCAAAATTAATGGGGGACAAAGAATCAAAATTAGGGAGTTTTTAAATATTGCTCTCATTCACTTTAAAAAGTTAACAAAGCAAGATCTTTTACACTGACATGTATTTTCTGAACATTAACAAGTATGAAACTCTGTCACATTGACTGACTGTAATTCTTAATAATGTAACAGAAAAATGAAAAATTTTATGAAGGACAGAGCAAAAATATAAGTCAAAAGCAGAGATATTCTGAAAAAAACAGGGATAGTTGAGAGGTACAGCAGGTAGATACAGAATACTTATTTTCCAACAGGTAAAACAGCTTTTAAAAACAGTTAGACACTTATGATTGCCATACTTTCTGTTTGTTAGTATAACAGAGTAAAGCTCTAACAGCTTGTAAAACTTGTTTTATCTACTGCCTTCTTTGCTGGCCAGCACTGTCCCATTAGTCCATAGAGTGACACCCAGTATTAACAGCACTTAGGGTGTCCTTAACAAGCTTTTGTTAAAGCACCCCTAAGTGTGGTTAAGATCCGATATCATGCTAGTGAAATGCTTAAGTTTATATTTTTCCTGATTTTGGAGCATAATTGTGCAACTGCATGCACTATCTATGTATTAGTATAAACCCTGTTCTATTATCTTTCTTTTAAAGTGAATTAGAGTAATAATGTTGCTTTCAGAATTTGCTTGCATTATGAAAACTCTTTTCCAACCTGGGAAGAGATCACATAGATAATGAATATTCATTAAGTATGAATGACAAGGCATACAGGGCATGCATTAATAATGCCATCATCGATATCAATCCAGAAAAACAAAGGATGTACAGTGCTTTCTTTCTGGTTTGCTTTGTACTCCAAGTACAATGAGAATGATCTCTTAAGCCAGGATATGAGTATCAGAGTAAGGAATCTTCTCTCTGTTCCACTACAAGTGCCAGATCATGTGCTATAGGGGTATAAAGGCCTGACTACAGCACAGGTAACCAAAGCTTGAGTATCATGCTGAGAAGTCCATTTTGTCAGGAAAATGTTTGAGTTTCATAATATATCTTCTCTCACAATTTTTGTTTCTGTGCAGGTGAAAAATTGCACAGTTTTGCACCATTTGCTTTATATGTGCTGTCTTAATATGCTATCACATTGTATAGCTTACTCTTTCTTTGCAATTAGACATTCTGAAATGGAGCAACTGGAGTTTTACAAGGAGTTTTTGTTGTCATTTGCAGAATTATGAATTTCTCACCTTTAAATAAATAAACTCTGAATACAAGGCAAATACTTTGTGAAAGTGTAACACGGCTGAATCAATGGATTTAGATGTTTAGCATTGACTTGCCATGCTGGCATACTGGCTTCTTTTAACATTTGCATATCTGTGTCTTCTCTAGCAGTGGTCTTCATTTCTTACAGCTTTTCAGGTGTTACTGGAATTTGTGTTACAACCCACAAGGCTTCTAGATCTTATGTTTTGCAAGTTTTATTGTCTGTTTCCTGTTTAATATGCCTCAGTCACATATAATTGTGAAATGTCTGACAAGCAGAGAGTATGACAAACATTTCTTCCTCACTCTTGCTACATAGATATGCCCACTTGCAATAAGGTTACTCATAACCATTCTGGCTTAGATCCAGTTGACATGTCTCAGGGTATATTACATCAAAATATTTAAACACAGCCATTATCAGTCCTTTATGAAGTCAATGATTTTAGTTAGTGCTTATGAACATTTCCAAACTGCATCTTGTTCAGGTTGCTTTCTTAAAGTACATATTTCAGACAAGTGATGTATGAACTTCAACAGGTAATGTAGTAGCTCCCAAATAAATCACACTAATGAGGGCTTGTCTACTGAAGTTTGCATTTTTGCAGTTGCATGTACATTATAAGCATGTTGCTGTAATCCATTAGCATTTAGGAGATCTATGCACCACAGAGATGACACACCTGTCACTTACATTGCATTGTTCATGTTTAAATTGTTATTCTTGCTCGGTAGAAACCCAGAACAAAATTTGGTCAGTTATGTTTATATCTCATTCCATGGCTTCAAAGAAATCAGTCAAATCAGCTTCAGCTCTTTGAAGTGCAAACAACAAGAGTTAGAAATCTTCATCTGCCCAGTGGTGAGCTAGGGTTACACATCTTAGAATTGGCTTTATCCATTTCATTTGTCAAGGTTCTCTGATTAACACCCAAAACTGAAAATAATGCTGTGTTAGAAGAGTTACCACCTGTCCCACTTTGCGAGGGACAGTACTTCTTTGGGCAGTTGTGTCCTGCAAAGAAATAAAAAAATGGCAAATGTCCTGAGATTTTAGGATAAACATATTTCCTATATTTTATGTACTAGTTGCATAAAACAGTTATTCTGTACCTGAAGCACCTAAATGTTATAAGAAACAGAACACACAACTAAAATGCTACAAAAATAAGCTTTTATTTGGGCAAAAAAGTGAAGTTCTGTCCTTTGCACTGGATGTGAGTATGTTTTGCCCTGCAAAATTTGAGGTTGTACCAAAATGTCTCACTTTGGGCATTTGAAAAGGTGGTAACCCTATGTGTTAGCATATTATCAGCTGCTTCTACTGTCTGTAGAGGATAGTGAGCTCCTAATATCCATTTGGTAAGATCTTATTTATTTATCCCAATTTCTGACTTCATCTTTCTGTACAAAACTAACCAGTTTGTTAATGCATTCTGTAGACTTACTCTTTTTTAACAGTCACCTCTAGCTGTTAAATGCTTATGCTCTTGCTCTGTCTTTTATTTCATAGCTCTGAATACACCGTGTGGCGGTACCATCTTTCTCTGCCACAGGTTCTGCTAACGATTTAATACAGTATCCTGTTTTCAAGCATCACAGACATTCAGAAAAATCTGAATATTTGGCTGGGATACTGGCTTTAGTTTCAGTGCATTGCAGATTGTTGTTCTGCATTTTCATTAATGTTAAGAGAGGAGAAACAATTTTGTACTGTTTATTTTTTCCTGCACATTTTTGTCTGAAGAACGTTTAAAATTCAGATTGCTATTCAGTTCTCAGTTTAACAGTGATGGGTTCTTTGTTGTTTTTGCTTATATCTGCACTCAGTGACTCACAAATTCTGGGTATCAGCATGAACAGGTTGGTTACACCTCTGAAAATGTGAAAGATCCAATCACACATTCACTCTGTGCTACTGATTGAGTCAGTTTCCATCAGTATAACCTGAAATTTTTTAATCACCATCATAGACAAATCTACATCCTTGCCAAATACATTAGGTTACTTTATCAAGTTTGCAGAGCTACTTATACTTAACAAGATAGTTCAAGCAAACTACTCACAGGCTTTTGTTTATACCCAGCACAATACAACAATACAACAATACATACACACATACAGTTACATTACAACTGAAGACCAAACTTCCAAAGGTAGGCACATGCATTTTGTTACATTTGACTTTAATGTTAAGCTTAAACACAAAGAGTCTGTCATTTAAATATAGCTTTTCAGACTAAACTTCTTTCTTATAGGTTCATAGGTTAATAGGTGTTTACTAGGCTAATAACCACAAGGGCCTTTTTAAGCCTAGCCATGCATCCAAAATCTCTGGCAAGTTCTGATACTCTTGATAAGTGTGAGCATGGGCCTGGGAGATAAACCATTTAGAAGTTACCTGTTTGCATCAGAGACATAGGTGCTAAACCAGGGATGAAATTCCGGTTTCCCATCCAATTGTCCAAGTTGCACTTGAATTGGATTAGGAAGGAACTCTGCTTCACATGGATGGGGAGCCTGCTCCATAGATGGGGTAGTCTATGGGATACACACCTATCTCTCCAGCAGGTCCTATGCATATCACAGGCAAGGTTTAAATCTTTAGAATGGATAATTTTAGTACTGTTTGTTTTGTGGATATGCAGGAGTTCCATAAGAGTGAGGTCTGACAATGCCCTGTATGCCAGGCATAGATCTCCCCTTAAAAGCCTGTAAGAGACAGAATACAGGGATAAGGCCCTGAGGCAGTCTGTATAGGACATATTAGCTACACCCTGTATTCTTTTAGTGAGGAACCTCTATGGACATTCCAGTTGTTGGATATGCCTGGTTAGGTACATACCAAAGTGGGTAATTGTACTCAATGATAGGTCTGATGAATGCTGAATACAATGGAACAATGACTTCCTTTGGACTTAGATGCTATACCTTTGTTTATAAGTTGCACGACATAGAATGATTTCCTAACCACTGTAGACATGTGATGATCAAAGGCTAGATCTATGTGTGTCCCAAAGTGCCTGACTACTGGGTCAATTCTAAGGGGTATGTTGTCAATATGATAGTTACCAGGGATGGATGACTTCCCAAAGGATACTATTACAAAAGTATTACAAAAATATATATATACATTTGTAGACTTGTGAATGTTTTTAAATGTGTAAATATTTTGGAAATGGGATTATTTATATAAATAAAGATGCTCTTTTCAATAGGTGTAATGGGATCTTTTATATACACCTGAGCTACAACCAACTCAAGCCTTGGTTTAACATCTCATCTGAAGGGCAGCATACTCAGGAGTGTAGCACCCCCCTTACGCTGCACTACAGTGTCAACAAGCAATCTACCTGATGTGGGAATAGAACACACAGCCTTTTTTTCCAAAGGTAAGTGTGCTACCTGTTGCACCACTACAGACAGGTATGCAGCTTTTTCATAATTTGCTCAGAAGTGTCAAAACCCATCCAGTCATATGATATGCATATCCAGTTTTTCATAAATAAAAGTAAGTTTTCCGAAAAATAAATTTATTCTTCATTCAAGATACTGTATTTCTTACAAGGGATACATGACTTATATGCTAATAAAAAATATGTTAGAAGGAAAATTTTGCAAGAAAGTATATCTTCAATGTAGTCCAAAACAGATTTTTAAGACTAGAGAGTAATGGTCTAATAAATAGAATTCTAAGGAAACAATATTAATATAAAGCTCTTTCACAGTGGTATTTTGTTTATCCAACATTGAAATAGCATAAAAAGATCATGCATTTTGATGGTTGTGAAAAACTGAGGGGCTGCCAGCACAGCCAGATATAATTTTGTAGATAATTCTATGTCATTGTAAATATTAATATAATCCAAAGACTTATTTTACAAATGTAAAGAAAACTAAATATAAAAAGCTGTGTTATATGCTGAACTTCAAAAATGTCACCACAGTGTACCCTGCTGAAAGAAAGCTGTTAAGTAAAGAATTACAACTGTGTTTGATCTCAAGCTTGGAGACAGGATGTCTAGGCTAGCAATTTTTTTCTATTGTTATTAAGACAGAGATAATTGCTAGATTTTACATGTAAAAGTGTCTTGTATTGCTGTGGCTTCCAGCTTACAAAGAAATGTAAATTCTGAGTTTCTGTTAGCTTGGGAACTAAAGGAGAAGTGATAAAAATTATGTAATGTGAAATGACTCAGCAGTACTGTGTATCATCAATTTAAGACTTTCTCAGAGAAAAAGAGTGAGCATTTTGGATTTTGTCTGAAGCTGACCACAACTCACCAGCACTTTGTATTGTAAGTAAAGTTATTTAGGACATAGTTTCTCTTAGAGTTAGATAGAAATATAGCCAGATTAGCCTAGCTGTTTTCTATGTTTATGTCAGACTATCCTACAATATTGTTTTAATGTTTCCTGTGATCTCTGAACTCTTGATTAGCACCATGTTGAATTGATGAGTATTGTCTTGCGTTTTTATTATTTATTACTAAATATTTTTCAACCTTTCAACTGTGACTGTTTTGTATAAGATAATTTAAGCTGTCAGAGTACTGGCATGTATTTGGTGATACTGTATAAGCCACTCCAATAGCATTAGCCCTGGGTTACACTTACTATTTGGATAACAGTAATAGCACACAGTGGAATTAGTCAAACTTTGGAAAGGGCCTTATAGCAGCTGATAAGTAGTGTTTGCTGACAGTGATTTCTACCTTATAGTCTGGGCAGGATGTGGCATAGCTGGAGAACCTGTGCCAGCCTTCCCCAGGAGTGTCTTTCCCCCGGATTCATGAAGCTTGGCGCAAGTCCGACGTAAGGCTTGCGCCAGCCGTGCGGCGTAGATGTGGAGTAGACGTGCCATATGCATATTAATGAAGGCACGCAGCCGCCACAGCCACGTGCATAGGAAATGCGCGCGAGTGCAAGGGGCGTATTGAAGTTGCGCAGGGAGGCGTGTCAATGTCGGCTTTTGTAGAGCAACCTAAAATGCTGAATATTACATTCCACCAGCAATAGTAATTGTACCTATCAGTGTCTGTGGAGACTGAAACGTATGCAAAGCAGAGTCCCTGCGAACAGAAAATGAAGACTCAAACACAAATGCACAGTAGGGAATAACGGGTCCCTACCCATGAACAAATGACAGGAAAACCGTGTGCCTGTAGTCCAACGTAGTGTTGATATCTATACCATGTGGAAGTGAAACGTATCAGATGTTAGCGCGCTGCCAGTAGGTACGTCCAGTCCAACGGAGAGGGTCACCAGCCGACCCATAATTTGAGGGAGGGAACATAGCTGTGCAGATGTGTCCATAACAAAATACACAAGGAGAAATGTAGATATAGGTAGTGACCGTATGTCTGAATCATATCCCACAAGCCATGTAATAGTCACATACAAAAGGTATGTCCGTATTTCACATACCAAATGTGATAGGAAATAGCATACACATGTAAACGAAACAGAAGGAGCATATAAATGAGCCATAACAACACGGACACATGTAGACCGAAAGGAACAGTATGATCTGTACCATCGACCAAGATTACCACCTGTCCCACTTTGCGAGTGACAGTCCCTCTGTGGGCAGATGTGTCCTGACACAAACATGTAAAACTGGCAAATGTCCAGAGAATATAGGACATAATTCCTCTGTAGACGTCATGCAATAGTTGCATTAAACATATTTCACTGGACGTATAATACATAAATGTCATAACAAACAGAATAAGATACCGAAATGCTACAAGAATAAGCTTAGATATAGGCAAGAATTGTAAGTTCTATCTGTCGAACTGACCGTGGGTATGTGTCGGCCTGTAAAATATGCTGTGTTCACCGTAACTGTCACAGTAGGGTTGCCACCCTTACAAATGGCCAAAGTGGGACATGTTTGGTACAGACATCAGACTGTACAGGCCAACATATACCCACAGCCAGTACAAAGGACAGAACATAACTGTTTTGCCTACAGAAAAGCGTATTCCTGTAGCATTTTAGTTGCTTATTCTGTTTCTCATAACAGTCAGGTATTTCAGATACAGAATTAACTGTTTAATGCAACTATCACATAAAATATAAGAAATATGTTTGTCCTAAAATCTCAGGACATTTGCCATGTTGACAATTACATGTCAGGACACAACTGCCCAAAGAGGGAATGTCCCTTGCAAAGTGGGAAAGGTGGTAACCCTATGTCACACTGTGGCCAATTGAAAATGTGGAAACACAACCGTTGACTGTGGAGAGGCAATGTCCACAACGGTCGAACATGTGTAAGGAATAGCTTGGACATAGGAAAAGGTGCCATCCTACCAATGAGTAGAACAGGCTGGCAAAATCCGGACGTCAGCTGTATAATCCGAACGTGTATGTGACACAGTCGAACGGGTAGTACCCGGATACACCAACCAAGTAATGAAAGTGAAGTAAGGGAGTGTACCTATGTGCGTGAGGTATAGCATGTGGAAAGCAAACATGGCAGGGTAGTCCACACAACCATAAAGGTACCCGACACATGTAGGGTAGTCAATGTGTAACTCTGGCCGTGTCATGGGCCAACAACCAAAGTAGTGCTCTATGGGGTGTGAGTAATTCACGTGTGAGGGGTGTGTGTTTAATGGTAAATTCCTCAAAGGCGATACTTGTGTCATATGCAGAAAAGGTGAACCAGAGGTGTATGAGGGGGCAGCGGGTGAAGTGGAAAGAAACACAACCTCATGTAGAAACAGCTGCAAGACAAGCAGACAGGCCATAGTGTAGAACACAATCCCACAAACATATGAATATGGAAATATGCGAGACAAATGTATAGATACGGCACCATCACATACCCACAGATGGGTCCTGATGGAATTGGTCATAAAAAATGCAACACACCTGGATGCATAATAGCCTACCCAGCATACCCTCCACAACACACAACCTGCCACCATACCAGAACGTCCACCAAATCCAGCCATACTTGGTCCACTGGTTTGTTGCAGAAACAGCTACACACAGTGACCCCTACGCATATGTAGTAGGTATTGTCACCCTAGGCAGTGTCAGGATTGCAAACCATGTATCCCCTGCAGGTAAAACCCCTGCATGTTTTCGCAGCCACAAAATCTTCGTTATCTAACTTGTTTTGGTTTTGACCAATTTCTGGGATATCCCTCACGGGATGACCAACTTGTGTAAATAGTAGAATGGGTATGACGACATGATGTCCAATCCAGTAGATATCTGGACACAAGTCAGAACATGCAGTGGAGGTCCATGACACTGTCCAGCCCTAAGTGGGCATGCATAACCTACCACCCAGGATAAAATACCTTCCCGTGACGCACGTGTCCAGACACGAATAGGAGGGAGAATATAATGCACACATTTGCAAAGTGGAAAATGGCATGAGGGCGAGGAAGACACTACGTAAACAGGTCAACCCTGATCAAGTGTGAGGGACACTGACTGTGTGCAGTCATGACTGACCATACCTGTCAACCTGTGTGAGCAAGATATCTGGACAGAGCCATGAATATAAGTGAGACAAAGGTCCAAAATCAGGGACAGTCTGTAAATATATCTCTTAGAAACATAGAATTTGATAGAATAACAGTTTGCACATTGGCATTAATGTCTGGAGTAGGAAGTCTGAAACCCAACTGTCTGTCATCACGTTCCGACTGCAGTCTTTAATGCTGAGCTACTGCTGTGCCAGAATACAACAGCGTATTACAGAGGTCCGTGCCATACCACTCAACTGTCCGGATATTTGCAGAATGACTAGGGTCAGCACCTATCCCACTTTTCGAGTAACAATCCCTCTGTAGGCAGTTATGTCCTGTGAAAAAAATCAAGACATAGCAAATGTCCTGAGAGTTTATTTCCTAATTTACTTTAATAGTCACATAAAATGGTTATTTTATATATGAATCCTCAATATGTTATGTGAAGTAGCATAAGCAATTCAAATATTACTAGAATACACTATTATATGTACAAAAATGGTTAAAGTTCAGTACTATGCATGGCTGTAGGTATGTTTTGTCCTGGAAAATCTGACATCTCTACAGAACATGTCCCACTTCAGGCAGTCGAAAAGGTGGCAACCCTAAGAATGACCACAGGCTCGCCCCATAGTGTTGGTGTGTGCCTCTGACAATCTGCAACAGTGTGGTAAATAGCTGAGGATTGACGTCACTAAATAATGAGAAATATCCCGAGTATAAGACTCCACAACCTGCAGAAAAGTCATGCTAATGCAAAACCTAGCATTCTATCAACGTTCTAGGCTTGTAAGAGCAATCGTTAAAATGTGTCCCTAATTGTCCCCCCATCATGTAGGTTTTGCACAGGTTTGGTGCTCGAAGAGGTTGAGAGGTATGGTCCGTACATATTTACAGGAACAGCCCTTCACACTTGTGTAATGTACAACTGCATAGCTGTAGTCACTTCATGTCCAAAAATAATAATCCTCATATGACTGTATACAGGTAATAGTCAAATGTGAATGGGAACACCCCTCACCGTGGAGTATGGACTATAACAACCCCACCCATAATATGTAATGCCAACAGAATAAGCTGCTGACAGGTGTCCAAACACATGTGTCTATAAACACAGGTAAAACTTCAAAATAGGGAGATAATCCCTGTCCATATGCTTCATCTGACATTTGACCTCAGCCAGGGAAGTTCCATTCACCAGGTGGACAAGCCTAAACCCAGATCACTACATGAACACCCTGACAATCAAAGACCTGTATGTGGCTGGACTATATGCCTTGGTGTTCTGCATATCCTCGGAGTGATTAACAATGCAGCCGGAGTCCACAGCAGTAGGCAATAGGGAATGTGCAATATGTAGTACCACCTTTTTCCCAGCAGGAGAATGGATGCCTGTGTCGTAGGTGAGGCGGTGAGGCATATGTTGATGTAGCTAAGTACTATGGGTATGCATATCAATGAGGGAGAACACCAATAGAATAGTGGTTACAGTATCCGGCCAACGTGAATGCAGTCCCAGTTGACCTACGACCACTGCATATATAACTTGAAAGTGTAATGAAAGCGTTCGCGCAGTACACACATTTAAATATGTAAAGGTGAACGTGTGTTTCGCAGTAGTCCGTAAACTGGAATACAGATATGTAACAGTTACGGTCAGAATTATGAAAGTTCACGGAAGCACAATTATCTATGAAACACATGTAACCCACAATAAGGATATGCAAGTGCGCCTGCGTGTGTGTAATCCGCTCACAGAACAGAAAATGAATGGTGTTTTCCCCACGTTCTATGTACATGGCTCATACCTGTTAAACCTGTAAAGTATGAAACCGGACAAAGCCATGACAACAACTGGTACAAATAGGGACAATCCCCAGATATTGCCCTAACAAACATAGAAAGTGGATAGAATAACAGGTGTGTCACTAGCATGGATTCTCTGAAGGGGATGAAGTCGTAACCTGAAATGTTTGTCATTATTTACCAACGTCAGTCTTTAATGACATGCCACTAACTTGCCAGATAGACACAAGGTTATGAAAAATGGACCAAAGATAAGAGGCAAACAGCTGTACATGCAGCGGAAATCTGTGCAGTTGAAAGGTATGATATGGAGATCTGGTAATGGCTAATTGGGAGGAACAGAAATTATTCACCTTAGACAGTTACAAGAGACATGTCATCTTCTACAAGCATTTCGTAGATGATCTTTTCTTTCTTTGGAAAGGTAACAAAGTGGAATTATAAAACTTTGAGAGGGAAGTGAATGCATTAACAACATTTTTGAAATTTACTATGACCTTCTCTGCCCAAATGATACCCTTTTTGGATGTTAACATTTGGCGTCTCCCAAATGGCCACTATAATACTAATACTCATAGGAAGCCATGCTATAAGAATAATTTATTAAATAGGAATAGCATGCACCCACCACACATATTTAGAAATGTAATAAAAGGACAAGGCATGCGTCTATCTCGTTTGACCTTAGATGATGATAATTTTGAAGATGAACTGAGGGACATGGAAATAAGGCTTGGAGAAAAAAACTATAGAACTAAAGAAATAAATGACACTTTTGGAGAGGTTAGAAATATGAGGCGAGATAAGGCAGTACCTATCTTTTCAGAAGCCGGTGTTATGGAATACAACAGAGATGTTAGGTATATATCACATACTCATGGTGACATTGTTAGATATGTAACTCACTATACACAGGACATTTACTCCATCAAAGATTCTATTATTAAACACTGGGACATTTTGAAGTTGGACCCTGATGTATCCAAACACATTGGAGATTATCCTAATTTTACTTATAAAAATAAAAATAGTCTATACCACTTATTATGCTGTTCCGAAACAAGAAACAACTATAATTTTGAAGAATTTAGCGGGTCTATACCATGTAATAAATGCAATTATTGCACCTATATTAAGAATATTTCCATGTTTATACATCCGATTTCAGGTGATTCTATTTCTGTAAGGGCCAATGCCAACTGTGAGACCAAGAATCTGGTCTATTTAGCTAGATGTTCCCTATGCCCTTCGTTTTACATAGGTAAAACTAATCGTATGTTTAAACAACGCATTTGGGAACATCTATATCAGATTCGTATCAAATCAGAAGTAAATGCACTATCCAAACATACATTGGGAACAGATGATAGACATGTTTTTTCTTTTACTGCACTACAAGTACTTGAGCCATCTATTAGGGGGGGAGACATCAGGAATTTAACTGAATCCGTAGAAACACAATGGATTATTAAAACGCAAGCACATATTCCCCCAGGGCTGAATGATAGAGTTCCCCTAAAGCCCATATTAAAAAGCAGGAGACATCGAATCTGATTTTTAACACACATTTATATATATATATTTTTTACCTAATTGCGTTTGTGCATGGATTCAAAATCATAATGTTCATATATCTTATTAAATATTTTATTTATGTGTTCTATTTATGTATATAAAATGATGTTTTTAATATGATGCAGAATTTAATGTTTTCCTGGTTTTCTTTAAGATAAATGATATATAATTGAATAATTGTCTTATTAAGTTGACTAATGAATTCACCTGATTGTATATAAGGAGGATTCTATTTTATGGTTTTATTGGTTTGACAAAGCTAAATGCGAAAGCGCTTACCGAGGATCTAATAAAGCTGTGTTTTTTATACTTGGATGCCTCCTTTGTGAATAATGATACTAAGGAATGGATATCTATCATGGTAAACCTGTCTGAATAGACTTTACATTTACTGCAAGTTTTGTTTATGCTGAATAGCACTATCTTTGCTTAAACACTTCATGAGGTCTGAATAGACTTTGCTGACTGATATACTGCATTCTGGACATTGTGTTTGCCTATGACGATTTTATACGTGGAGCCAGCACCAGAGGCATTTATTTATACTATCATCTTTACGTTATACTGGCCGTTTTGCTGGTGTTTTTTGGTGTTCTGATTGTAGCAATTTTGTTTTATACCTTTTGTTTGATATACCTATTTTACGCTACTTTCAACACCATCTGTATGGCGCACGTACTAGAGAACGGAAATGACGTCAATTTGGAGCTACCCTACAACCCGAGTAACAACATGAGAAAAACTAACTGTACGGAGAGACTACAACGAATCCTTGATACAGCTACTAATCCATTACTGGACTGTGAGTTAACTCCTTCTTCGGAAGGCAATGCACTTAATGATATTGACATTGAGAGACTTAATACTTGTTTAAATACTATTGAATTAGAACTGCTAAAGTTGAAACACTTGCAAATGCAGCGTTATCACTTTGAGGTCTGCATTGCCAGACGAATTATTCCTAGGGGTTTGCGAGTGTTAAAAATGCCAACGACAGGGAACACTTACCCTGAATTGTTAAGACGTTGGTAGGCACTTAATATTGAAACCAGTATTAATTACATGAAACTTATGAATGAATACTTTCTGCCTGACGAATTAACATTATGTGAATCAATTAAATCAAAGCAGAAAGAGCTTTACAAAGATTTTAATGAATGTATTGTTGATTGCAAACTGGAGCGTATTATTGATAACGTTTCATTGTATGAGAAAAGATTGTATGAACAAAAAAGACACAAGCTTGTAAGGGATATATATGATTTTTCGAATAACCAGGTTTTCACTTGGCCTAGGTTTTCTGAGAATAATAATGTGAATAATATCACTACCAATAATAGTATAGATACATCCTCTGGCATTATTAATCCTATTGATAGATCAGATACAACCACAGAAACCATGCTGAGTAATCGGAATGTTAATACAGTGGGTATCTCTGAGATACACACACTAGATCTGAATAATACTAATGATATTGTGGAAAATGTAAATGTACTAAATGCTTCAAATAATATTACTACACCGAATGAACAACTAAAACAGCAACAGGTGGTACGTAGCAAAACACGTAGTACTACCAATGTCAGCCATGAGTTGTCACACCCTTTCCCCATAGCGGAACAGCGATACAAGGGGAGAGAACGCTCAATGAGCAGGGGCAGGCAAAAGAGAAAGGCCCCAATGACCGGTATGAGAAAGCCGACACTCAAAAAAATGTGGGAGAGACTAACATAGTACTTAATTTATCACATAGACCATTGAATAATTTAGAACTGGAAGTGTTAAATAAAGGCTTATCTTATGTTCCCTCTAAGATGAGCTCTATTACGGATTCTATCTTAGATTTAAAAATGTTCACAAGGAACTTACAATTAAAAGTGATGTTTTCTGGTAATAACAATACATCAAACCACCATGACATCAAAAAACCTAGCTTAATGATACCTAATTTACAACCTACCATTGAAGTCTTTAGCAAGGCTGTTGAGAAAGAGTTATATTTATTACATAAAAATCCAGCTAAAAATATAAGGAATAATTTAACTTTTAAACAACAACAAGCCTTAAGTGGACTTATTTCAGATAATAATATATGCATTAAACCAGCAGACAAAGGTGGCCCGATAGTTATATTAGATAAGATAGATTATGAATGCTACATGTTGGAAATGCTTAGTGACATCAATTTTTATCAGGTTATTTCAAAAAAGGAGACAATAAGAATTGTCCATAATGTATATAATACCTTAGAAGACATGTATAAATTAGGCATAATGGACTATAAGTTATACAATTATCTTATGTTAGAAGAACCTACTATTCCCATTATAAAGGGAATACCAAAAATACACAAAAATCCGGTGAAACCTCCATTAAGACCAATAGTATCTGGCCGTGGATGGGTCACGGAAAATATTTCCTTTTATGTGGAAAAAATGTTAAAACCATATGTAGCTAATAACCATACTATATTAAGGGACTCCAGAATGTTCCTACTTGATTTCTATGAGGCCACCAAAAATTATTTAGAGCACACAGATCTATTGATGGTCACGATGGATGTTAAATCATTATTTACAAGTATTCCTAATGATCAGGGACTTGACTACATACAAATGTATTTAACTACTCACTCTATTTTGACACCTGTTATGGTGGATTTCCTATGTTCCCTATTGGAACTAGTATTGGAAAGCAATGCCTTCATATTTTCGGAGACCATATACTTGCAAAAGAATGGCGTGGCTATGGGCACTGCATGTGCCAATAGCTACGCCAATCTGGTAATGGCTAATTGGGAGGAACAGAAATTATTCACCTTAGACAGTTACAGGAGACATGTCATCTTCTACAAGCGTTTCGTAGACGATCTTTTCTTTCTTTGGAAAGGTAACGAAGTGGAATTATATAACTTTGAGAGGGAAGTGAATGCATTAACAACATTTTTGAAATTTACTATGACCTTCTCTGCCCAAATGATACCCTTTTTGGATGTTAACATTTGGCGTCTCCCAAATGGCCACTATAATACTAATACTCATAGGAAGCCATGCTATAAGAATAATTTATTAAATAGGAATAGCATGCACCCACCACACATATTTAGAAATGTAATAAAAGGACAAGGCATGCGTCTATCTCGTTTGACCTTAGATGATGATAATTTTGAAGATGAACTGAGGGACATGGAAATAAGGCTTGGAGAAAAAAACTATAGAACTAAAGAAATAAATGACACTTTTGGAGAGGTCAGAAATATGAGGCGAGATAAGGCAGTACCTATCTTTTCAGAAGCCGGTGTTATGGAATACAACAGAGATGTTAGGTATATATCACGTACTCATGGTGACACTGTTAGATATGTAACTCACTATACACAGGACATTTACTCTATCAAAGATTCTATTATTAAACACTGGGACATTCTGAAGTTGGATCCTGATGTATCCAAACACATTGGAGATTATCCTAATTTTACTTATAAAAATAAAAATAGTCTATACCACTTATTATGCTGTTCCGAAACAAGAAACAACTATAATTTTGAAGAATTTAGCGGATCTATACCATGTAACAAATGCAATTATTGCACCTATATTAAGAATATTTCCATGTTTATACATCCGATTTCAGGTGATTCTATTTCTGTAAGGGCCAATGCCAACTGTGAGACCAAGAATCTGGTCTATTTAGCTAGATGTTCCCTATGCCCTTCGTTTTACATAGGTAAAACCAATCGTATGTTTAAACAACGCATTTGGGAACATCTATATCAGATTCGTATCAAATCAGAAGTAAATGCACTATCCAAACATACATTGGGAACAGATGATAGACATGTTTTTTCCTTTACTGCACTACAAGTACTAGAGCCATCTATTAGGGGGGGAGACATCAGGAATTTAACTGAATCCGTAGAAACACAATGGATTATTAAAACGCAAGAACATATTCCCCCAGGGCTGAATGATAGAGTTCCCCTAAAGCCCATATTAAAAAGCAGGAGACATCGAATCTGATTTTTAACACACATATATATATATATATTTTTTACCTAATTGCGTTTGTGCATGTTCATATATCTTATTAAATATTTTATTTGTGTTCTATTTATGTATATAAAATGATGTTTTTAATATGATGCAGAATTTAATGTTTTTCTGGTTTTCTTTAAGATAAATGTTATATAATTGAATAATTGTCTTATTAAGTTGACTAATGAATTCACCTGATTGTATATAAGGAGGATTCTATTTTATGGTTTTATTGGTTTGACAAAGCTAAATGCGAAAGCGCTTACCGAGGATCTAATAAAGCTGTGTTTTTTATACTTGGATGCCTCCTTTGTGAATAATGATACTAAGGAATGGATATCTATCATGGTAAACCTGTCTGAATAGACTTTACATTTACTGCAAGTTTTGTTTATGCTGAATAGCACTATCTTTGCTTAAACACTTCATGAGGTCTGAATAGACTTTGCTGACTGATATACTGCATTCTGGACATTGTGTTTGCCTATGACGATTTTATACGTGGAGCCAGCACCAGAGGCATTTATTTATACTATCATCTTTACGTTATACTGGCCGTTTTGCTGGTGTTCTTTGGTGTTCTGACTGTAGCAATTTTGTTTTATACCTTTTGTATGTATAAGTATATATATATATATATATATATATATATATATATATATGTGTAGATAGATACATACACACACACACACACACACACACGTGGCAGGGTTGGGAGCAGAACATAAATGTAAGCACTGTACCACACGACAGCATCACGCAGTTACAAAACGCGCTACCGTGATCAGTGGATCACATGATTCACACAGGCACACGTCTAGCCTGCAGACAGCAGCATCAAAGGCAAAGACGCCGCATGGATGTTATGGAGAGTGAATACTGTAAAAGCAATGTACTGTTGTCATGCAGCTGGAAACACACACACACACACACTTGGCAGGGCTGGGAGTTGAACATACACCTAACTACCCTAACACACTACAGCATGACGCATTTACAGAACGTGCTACCTAGATTACTGAACACAGCACTCCCAGAGGCATACTTTTAGGTGGGTGACATCATCCGCAAAGGCAAAGACGCCGATAGGGAATGTATGTGGTGTGAGGCATCTAAAAGCATTACTGTGTCCCCAGGCAGCTGCAAACACGCACACACACACACACACACACACACACACACAAATACACACACACACACACACACACACACACACACACTTGACAGGGCTGGGAGTTGAACATACACCTAACTACCTTATCACACTACAGCATGACGCATTTACAGAATGCGCTACCAAGATTACTAAGCACAGCAGTCCCAGAGGCAGTCATCTAGGTGCGTGTCATCATCCGCAAAGGCAAAGACGTCGGTAGGGAACTGCTGTGGTGTGCGGCGTCTAAAAGCAAGACTGCATCCCCAGGCGGACAGGAGCATGCGCGCAAACACACACACACACACACACACACACACACACACACACACACTTGGCAGGGCTGGGAGTCGAACATATACCTAACTACCCTAACACACTACAGCATGACGCATTTACAGAACGCGCTACTGAGATTACTAAGCACAGCAGTCCCAGTGGCAGTCATCTAGGTGCGTGTCATCATCCGCAAAGACAAAGATGTTGGTAGGAAACTGCTGTGGTGTGCGGTGTCTAAAAGCAAGACTGCATCCCCAGGCGGACGGGAGCATGCATGCACGCGCACACACACACACACACACACACACACACACACACACACACACACACACACACACACACACACACACACACGGCAGGGCTGGGAGTCGAACATACACCTAACCACCCCAACACACTACAGCATGATGCATTTACACAATGCACTACCGAGATTACTAAGCACAGCAGTCCCAGAGGCAGTCATCTAGGTGCGTGTCATCATCCGCAAAGGCAAAGATGTCAGTAGGAAACTGCTGTGGTGTGCGGCATCTAAAAGCAAGACTGCATCCCCAGGCGGACGGGAGCATACACGCAAACATATACACACACACACACACACACACACACACACACACACACACACACACACTTGGCAGGGCTGGGAGTAGAACATACACCTAACTACCCTAACACACTACAGCATGATGCATTTACAAAACGTGCTACCGAGATTACTGAACACAGCACTCCCAGAGGCATACTTCTAGGTGGGTGACATCATCCACAAAGGCAAAGACGCCGATAGGGAATGTATGTGGTGTGAGGTATCTAAAAGCATTACTGTGTCCCCAGGCAGCTGGAAACAGAGACACACACACTTACACTTGACAGGCTGGGAGTCGAACATACACTTCTACCTTATCATACTACAGCATTACGCATTTACAGAACGCGCTACTGAGATTACTGAGCAGAGCACTCCCAGAGGCATACTTCTAGGTAGGTGACATCATCCGCAAAGGCAAGGATGCCGATAGGGAATGTATAGAGAGTGAGCAGTCTGAAAGCATATTACTGTCCCAAGGTAGACGTAGACAAACACACGGCAGTGGTGTGATTGGGGCAACCAAATATCTACGGAGCACTACAACAACACTACATAGATACGGGACGTGCCACAGACAGTACACCCTTCAAAACAGCAACCAGTGTGTTCAATGTAGGCATCCATCGTGACATTGAAAATGGACATCTGTTGCCTGGATGACCACCATCACTATACAGGATGTCAATGGCCATGCCCACACGCTTAGTATCACAAGTCTGTTTGGAATGTACTGTGTGTCCATCTACACAATGGCGTACTGGGCATGCTCACACACTTAGCAGTTGCAAAGGGCCGTCTTGCATGCATACAGATTCTAAACACGGAAGGGTGCAGTTTGGAATGTACTGTGTGTCCATCTACACAACGGCATACTGGGCATGCTCACACACTTAGCAGTTGCAAAGGGCCATCTTGCATGCACACGGATTCTGAATACGGAAGGGCGCAGTTTGGAATGTACTGTGTGTCCATCTACACAATGGCGTACTGGGCATGCTCACACACTTAGCAGTTGCAAAGGGCCGTCTTGCATGCACACAGATTCTAAACACGGAAGGGCACAGTACGGTATTACTGTCTCCGCGTACATGAAGGCCACTCACATGTATTGACCAGTACACACTCAGGAGCTATCACAGATGTCTCAGGTGCATATCACAGAGGTACACACCACAATCTACAATGTAGCCCTCCGACATCACCATGTCATTGGACCAGCAATACACAGCCATACATTAACACAACACCGTGTGACTCATGACCAGTGGACTGTACATAGGTCTACAGCAACTGTGCAGACTACACATGTACCAACAGGGTTCCATCATGTGTTATGCATTGCAATGATACCACTGTACATAACTAGGTCGGCTCTACACATACCAGGGGCCCTGGGTCTTACACAGCTGTGACAGATGACTGTCGCTGTGCACCAACGAACACACATGTTTGGCTATGTCATACATGTAATTGCAGTGGATATGTGCATGGACCACACACACAACACATATGTACATAGCATAGCTTTTGCTGTCCTCCATGCAGACAAGTGGCTACAGCAATCATATGCATGCAAATGGAAAGTGGGTCCATGGCTGTTGAATGCTAACAGTATACATGAGGCAGAAATGTTGACCGAGGACACATTCCCTCTGTATTAGTTACCCATGACACCCATCATATCATACAACAGTCCATGTGTTATGTATGTCAACACACATGTCCCCCAATTGCAATGCATACAAACATGGCTACATGACAGGCATGTAGACCAACACACATGTACAATCTGTAGTGTGCATGCAGCTACCATGCTTGTGCAGTAGCTGATGTAAGTAACTAATCTGTGCCTAAATACAACATGCAGTTGCAATGCAGCCCCAACATAGACACCTGTATATGGTGACATACTGACAGTACAGTAGGATGTACAGCAGGTATGGATGGATGTGTGTACATAAAGTGGTGATCCATCTGTGTAGATGGATGTTTGCCAGGGATGGCTCACAGGTGTGTCACACTCCATCCTACCATTACATGTGCAAACAGTACATTATGTTACCGTTACTTGACGGTGGAGACATAAAACCTACACAGAGGTCAGGTATCACAGACAGTACGTCACTTGACACCTGTAACACTTACATCCTCCCATGTGCATATAGCAGCACAATTGCCAAAGGTAGCGTTGGTACACATAATGCGGCCAATACTGTTGCATGTCTGTCAGACGTATCATCATATAGCAGGTGTATCATTCACAGTACTGCCATGTGTGTTTGCTTGTGTGACCATATATGCCACATATGGTGGGGAATACATACCAATTGTTACACACCCCTGTACACTGTTGTAGAGATCTGTACATACTGCAGTGTGGAAAGCATGACATAGGCAGGTGTGGTGTGTGTATCACACACATCAGATATCTATAGGTGTATGACATTTGTGGTCTCCACAGAGTGTGTGTGTATATAGGTATGTATGGCTGTCTGGTGCATGGAGTGTGGGTGTATGCTACCATGCAGAACACGCAGGATCCCTAACCCCTCATGGTGATGCAGTCCACTACCCTGTTGGTGCCATCGGTCTCAGCCGCACTGGCTACCTGTACATGTTCTTTCTCTGTGTCGCGTCATGTGGGTCCACAGTACTGTGACGGTGATGACCACATAGGCAAGGGTCCTCACCTCAACACTATGGGATGTGCGTTATAGTGTTGTTGACCCCGTGAGGGTGAGCATGTTCCTGTAATGTGACAGGGTATTACTGCTACACAGTGAGGCCTCATGCTATCAAGTGGCTTCTAACATTATTATTGGCCAGACTGCTGTGTACAACCCCTGTACCATGTCAACATACCTGTGATGTGACCTAGTATGGATGTCACGTCTCTAACCACTGTAGCCTATTAAACTGCCCACATGCTTCTGGATCAGTATATGTGTGGACATCTGTGTTATGTTAGACTTTCCAACAGTCAGGCTGAGGGTACGTATAGCATGCTGATACTGCCATATGTGCCTGTGAGTACTCCACAGTTACACATGGGAGACTGCAAATAGTGCTACCTGTAGGCACATGCAAGTAGACCATAAGGAGGGAACCAGGGCATCATTACCAACATGCTGTTACTGTTGTTACCGAGATACATACTGCGAACATATAACAATGCATGTTAAACCTGTACAAATACAAATATATGCGAGAGATGCAACTATATAGCCAAACTGGAGGCTAAGCTCTCTCAATTCAGTACTGGCAAGACCAGGCAGGAGGAGAAGGTAACCACGCACACCACAAACCCAGTCTCACATAGAACTATCACAACTGCAAACCAAACACATAAACACACAAAAACATACTCGGAGGCGCTGATTAAAAATCTACCAAAACAACAGAGGCCTCCAAAGCAGACACCCAAGCAACTGCCACCTCAAGACATAGCACATGCAACACATAGTTCACAAAGTCAGTGTGCTAAACAGTCACAGCCCTTAAGGCCAAACAACATGCCAGGCACACTTGTAATAGGTGACTCCATAGTCAGACACACTGACGTCCCGCTCACCAGACAGAACAAGGATAAGGTCACAGTAAGCTGCCTGTTGGGAGCTAGAATCCACATAACACAAGCACTCAGGTCACTCCACAGCAAGTACAAATATGACTCAGTCATTGTACATGCCGGTGTGAACGACCTGAGACGTACCTCCCTGGACTACATGAAAAGAGACATAGAGGAGCTCTCTGATTATGTAGCCCAGGCCGGTATGACCCTGACCCTGAGCAGCATCTTACCCTCACCAAGAATGATGCCACAGTACAAAGACAAAATGATCAGTTTTAACAATTGGCTTAATTACTGGTGTCATTCAAAGGGGATCCAATGCCTGCCTGCTTGGGATGACATGCTCGACAAGCCACGCTGCTTCACAAGGGATGGCTTGCACCTGTCACCCCTGGGCTTCCAGATATTGGCCAAGGCTCTTGCCACCCCATAGTGCCTTTTTTAGGCAAGGCTCAAATGACAAACCTACCTCCCTAGAAAACACAAGTGGAAAAAAAATAAGGGTAATGCTGCTCAATGCCAGAAGTCTAAACCTCAAGATGCACGCCCTCGAAGCCCTCCTCAGTATGGAGAACATCGATGTCTGTGCAGTGACTGAAACCTGGTTCAAGGCTCCTGAGAGCACCCCAGCACTATCAGGTTTTACCTCATATCATGCTTTCCGGCCCCAAAACTTGGACCGAACCACAAAAGGAGGGGGAGTATCCATGTTCATAAAAGATACCCACACCTCCAGGTTAGTGGCAACGCACGAAGCATCGGAGACCATCCAGGTGCAACTAACCATAGGCAAAACTGCCTTACAATTTGTAGCATGCTTCAGACCACCCTCTCAAACTCAGGAAACTCACACAGCCTTCCCGAAGACACTGGAGAGTATGAATGTCTCTCCAAATACCATCATATTGGGAGACTTCAACTACCCAAACATAGACTGGGAACATTACTCAAGCCCAAACACCCTAGCCCAAAGGTTCCTAGAATTCATAAACTCAAATGCGATGGAACGACTAGTCACCATTCCCACAAGAGGAGACAATATACTAGACCTGATCATCACAAACATGGGGACAAAATGCTCCACACCAGAAGTATATCCCTCATTGGTAAGATCAGACCATAAATTAATCTCACTGGAAATCCACATCCCGCCCCCCCCCCCCCCCCAAAAGACCACAGTGAAGAACTTCTCAAAAGCCAACTTCACACTTCTTAAGACTGAAGTGGTATCCTTCAAGGTCCCTGGGCCAGTGGAAACCACAACCCACACTGCTGAATCCTTTGCAAATGCCTTCTACGGGCACCTTCAAGAATGCATGGATCATGCAATCCCAAATAAAACCAAGACCCATTCCCCCAAAGGCAGGCACCCGGTCTGGTGGACCCCAGCCATAAACAAACTTTACAACAGAAGGAGGAAGCTACTACATGACAGAGCAAAATCCCTAAATGGGAAGGCATCTCTGATCAGTACTAGCAAAAAGCTACGATCACTCATAAAATCATCCAAGGCCAACTTTGAGAGAAAAATCGCAAAAGACACAAAAGACAATCATAAGGCCTTCTTTAGCTATGTTAGAAACCTGGGTGGAAACTCCCAGATATGCTCAGAGTTAGTCCAAAATGACAATAAATACACTGAACCCACTGACATTGCCAACATTCTGGCAGATAGGTTCAGTGCAAATTCCCCCCCCCCCCCAAAAGGAGAAATAACTATCCCAGCTGAGTGTAGCCTCCCTAACATCTCAGATGCCCAGGTGAGAGCTGCCCTCTCTAAAGCTAAAAACACAGCATCAATGGGACCGGACGGTGTCCCGGGCTGTGTGCTACATGAACTCCAAGAGGAACTAAACCCAAACATAAGGCTGCTGTTTAATCTTAGCCTTACTACAGGATACATACCAAAAGAGTGGTGTATGGCAACAGTCGTCCCACTTCACAAAGGCGGTGCTTCTACGGACCATGGAAATTACCGCCCCATAAGCTTGACGAGCCTGGTCTGCAAAGCTATGGAGAGGATCATTATGGAACTCATAAACAAAGACATTGGGGACCTACAGACATTGGATCCTACCCAATTTGGCTTTGTCAAGGGCAGATCCTGCCTTTTGAACTTGGTCAACTTTTTTGAAACCGTCACTAAGGCCATTGATGAAGGTAAGGCAGTTCACACAGCCTACCTTGACCTTGCAAAAGCCTTTGACACAATACCACACTTGGGAATCATAGACAAACTCACCAGCTTAAATGTAAACCCATATGTCACGAGATGGTTTGCAAACTGGCTCAAGGACAGAACCCACAGGGTCAGAGTTGCTGGAGCTATGTCAGACTCTAAGCCAGTCACAAGCGGTGTCCCACAGGGCTCAGTCCTGGGACCCCTCTTGTTTGGCATTTATTTTTCTGAGGTACAAGCAAACATAGGAGGATTGTGGCTGACAAAGTTCGCAGATGACTGCAAACTGGGCGCCATAATTGATACTCCAGCGGACACAAACATCCTTCAGAGAGGACTCATAGAAATGGATAATTGGTGCCAGAGCCGTGGCCTTAAGCTTAACACCAAAAAATGTATAGTCATACCCTTTGGGAAAAACAAGGTACCCACAAATTACCACATAGGTGGTAATCCATTAAGTACGGAAGAGGTAATCAGGGACCTAGGGACCCAGGTTGAAAGTAACCTCTCATTTGACACTCACATTGCCAAAGTGGTTAGGAAGACCTTCTATATTGCCCACCTTTTCATGAAGGGTTTCACATCTAGATCAAGAGAGGTCATTGTGCCCCTGTACTCATCTCTTATTAGGCCAATGATTGAGTACAATGCCCCATTTGGGATGTATCTTATCCGACACCTGCAGCAGTTGGAAAGACCCCAAAAGTTCCTCACCAAGTGGATAAAGGGTCTTAAACATATGTCATATGCTACCCGACTGAAAAAACTCCAGCTCTATTCAGTTGCATACCGCCTACTCAGAGGTGACCTGTGCCTAACGTACAAGGCCATGTCCAATCCGGAATTAATGGTCATGCTCCACCTCAAAAAATCCAAATCCATCAGAGCCATGAGAGCAAGAGACTTAAACCTCAACACAGAAATAAATAGGACGTGCTGGAGGGACAGATTCATAACCCAGAGGCTCCCTACACTCTGGAACAGAATCCCAATCCATGTTAGGCAGAGCCCCTCACTAACTCTATTCATGAGAAGTCTTGACGAGTGGATGGGAGATCGTAGGTTTACCCCGGGGGTCATCTCTGTGTCACTACTAGACAGAGGCACAGTAAACTAAACCCTAAATGGGCATAGTATTCTCATCCTAAGGGGTGGTGAAAGCCACACACACTCTGGCTAGGCTTATAAATGCCCTAGGGCAGATAGCCTAGTACGAACCTATGAACCTAAACCTATGAACCTATGTCTGGTGCATGTCAATAGTACACAACTAATGTAATATACATGTCTCTCACTATTCACACACAGCTAATGTAATATACACTTCTCTCACTATTCTTACACAACTAATGTAATATACACTTCCCACTATTCTGTACACCCTGTGCATCAAACCATTTGAGCATGTCCCTGCACCAATGGTGTGGATGACAGGGATGTGGCACAAGCTTCATCATATGCACAGGGTAATAATGTTTGCCAGGGGCATAGGCTGCACCAATGGATGACATCTTGTGTGTGGGTAAGGGCCAGTGATATGATTGGACATGTCTGTTCAGTATGCATGTGGGTGTTGTGGTGCCCTACAGATGTATTTGCTGTGTGCACACAGTTCTAAAATTCTGAAGAGGTCTCCAGTGGGAGACGAAAGTGCTAAATCGCATTATTGACTTTTTTGTATTCATTACCCAGTTTTATAATTTTTTGGCATATCTTTTGGCGTATATCTGTCTGTGCTGAATAAAAGTTTATATTTGATTATCATTAGTGGAATTATCGTTTTATGAATTCTGCAGTCTTTGGTGGAGTTATTGGAGGTGTTGTGATTTTGGAAGACAGCCTTTATAGCAACCGTTTCCACGTTTGTTTTTGGTTTTTGTGTCGAGCGTTTACTATTTGTGCACACAGTTCTGCCTTTTGTGAGGCCTACATGGGGTATTATTGACAGCTCCAAATTGCACAGGCCAGGTTGTACAGCTCACTGTGTCCGAACACAGCCACGTTACCTGTGCCTGCCAGGGGTTGCACGGGCACTACCAGGTGGAGGTACAGCTTGGCTACTGTCCGACGACACATGTCCACTGGAACCGTGTCTCCACTGGGAACTTCCAGGGCCATGTCCACGTGGCCTGCTGTGTCCTGGTGTGGATAGCGCAGCACCAGCTGCACTGCTACTGCTACCAGCACTATGGGAGCAAGCATGTGAGGTGGCATGCTCACATTGACCTGCACTAGGTGGTGTAGCTGGCCTACGTCCATGCGGCCTATGCCTCACTCCTACCAGATGTTCCAGCACAGACAGCTCACGCTCGCGGATTGCCATGCCACGGTCAAGGATTTCGACCATGTTACCCAATCGCCTGTCCAGAACATCAGCAATCTGCTGTTGAGCATTTGCCAATGCCTGGATGTTGTCATTTAGGGTATGGATAGCAGCCCTCTGCAGCCTCTGCCCTTCTCTGTTCTGCCATTCAGCACGTGCCTGTGCCGCCATTACAGTCTGGAACATGCGTCTCGTGATACCAGCTGCTGCGCTCTGTCCTGCAGGTGCATATCTGCCAGAGGTCCTCCTATGAGCAGCACCAGCCACATGCCTGTGTGGCACATCTGCAGTCATTACACTGACACCATGGTGTATAGACACACCTTCTGTAGCCACCACACATTCCTTTTCCACGCTAACAGACGCTGACTGTCCTTCCTCTATGGCCACTGGTGATGCGGTATGTGTTGGCAGCAGAACTGTGTGCAGAGATGAGGAGGACATAGCTGGGATGGCAACCATTGGCACAGATTCAGCCCCTGACAACCCTGCCTGTACCTCATGCATATGTTCATCACTGCTAGTATCTGTGGGGACACTAACATCAGATGGACCGCAGGAGGGTAACGCACCTACATCATCTGTGAATGCAAAGAAAGACTCTAAATTACAATACACACACACACACACACACACACAGACACACACACACACAGAGACGCACACACACACACACACACACACACACACACACACACACACACACACACACACACACACACAGACACACACACACACAGACACACACACAGACACACACACACACACACACACACACACACACACACACACACACAGACACACACACACACACACACACACACACAGACACACACAAACACACCATGCATGTGATTTGACAGATGGCATGCTGCATGCCTGTGATACAGCAGAGGGCATGCAGCTCAGACATTAATAATGTTAGTAAGCATAACTCCCTGGGGTGCACACTACAGCAAGCAGGTGTCATATCAGTAGCCATGCAGTTCACACAATCATGGTAGTATGCATGCATCCCCGTGATACACCATGTGGACCAGAACAGGATAACAGTACACATGGCTGACGTGACATTGACATGTAATCTGCTGACGTGTGTATTAACATGCATACATGTCTGACACAATGGTGTCCTGACACATGTACAGCATCGTAATGGGCATCACATTGCGGTGTTGTCTGTATGCCCTACAGATAGAATGCATGTTTAGCAAATGTGCATGAGCATGGAAGGGTAGTGTGAGCTGTCTACATTGCTATACAGTGTGAAGTACAGACACTGTGCCATTGCATGGCATCATGAGGCATCTATATTGCTGTACAATGCATAATATGTACACATTGCATAGCCATAACTACATGCATACCCATGACATAACTGTGGATTGTGACCCATATTGCTGAGGTGTATACACACCAAACCATGCTGTGTCAAGTGACAGGTCACTGGAGGACGTACAGATGACACCCCTGCACAACAACTACAGGGTCTTAGCTGCCTGGCAACCATGTCCACACATAGTGGACATGTCAATTCACCATTTCCCACATGACATTGATGTACCACACATGAGGTGCACAGCTAACGGTGATGTCCTACAGCAGCAGGGGAAATGTACAGTATCTGTGGCCTGATGTGGTGGCAATGTCTGTGGAAGCTGTACAGGTGACTACTGTCATGCTATGACACAGTTGTGATGTTCAACAGATCTTATATGGTAGACTTCAGTGACACCTCCACTTGCTGTGCACAGGCTTTTAGGATGTCCAGTTTACCACATCAACTGTATAATCAGTCAACTAAGGCTATAATTGGACCATGTGTGGACAATGTGCAACAGGGTGCATACACATCACATCTACTGTGTGGCTACGTGTCTCTGGCCATCCCCCATGGCCATGTGTGCACATGTGTTGACCAAATGTGTGTGATGGCCATCTATCTCACATGTCTGTGTTGTCCCATATGACATACACCCATAGATGTCAGATATGTCACCATCCACAGGGCTATGCAGACAATGGGTTGTATGTTTGGTATGTGGGGTATGGGTCATGGGATAGTGTGGCAATATTGCAGCCAGAACACTACATGTCTGGGACATGTCAGATGGCACATCACAATGTGTGCACCCAATGCAGGGGCATATAACACAATGGTGACACCTGTGGGCTGCCCATATCACAGCTCACTGTGTGGTACTGTTTGCGTACCACATATGTTGTTCCAATTCATACTACATATGCTTCCATTGTAGAACACCTCCACCATTGTAGGCACAGCTGACCACACATGTAGCAATGACAACTACTGTGGTTTCAAGTCAGTGTATCATTTTGTTTGTATATATTGCACATGGGTGGCCTGTGAGAATGATGGGTGATGCGACCTGTATATCGTGACTGGAATGAACATCAATTGTGCAACTGTTAACTGGCCACATGGCAAATAGATCTATGCTTTAACATGCCTGATACTGATGACAGTCTCACCTGCAACGGACTCATGTCTGTGTGGCACACCAGAGGTACCTGTATAGGGGTGACACAGCAGTATGAACATTATCCCTGACTGTCTGACAGCAACAGGGTGCACTGTGCATGTTAACACATTCATCTGTATAATAGCATATAGTATGCACATGTGTGCATACACAGGGTAGCATACTGTAGTATGCAGCATGTGTGTCCACATACCTTGCATATGTTGTACTTTACATAATGTACAGTGACACATGCAACTAAATGGGATATAATAGCCATATGTGCAGTACTGACTTACCAGGCAATTCCAGGCTCATTGGTTGGGAGACACCCATCTCCATGATGGCAGCTAGTGTGTGTGGATGCTGTTCTGAGGGTGTCCCCAGACTGGCCAGTAGCTCCTCAGTGTGTGTGAGTGGGGACTGGGTTGGTGGCCCACCACCTGTTCCACCTTGTTCCCTGGCGATTGCAGTGGCATGCTGTTTTGCATGTCGTATCAAGTCTGTGCAGTGTCTGTGCACCTGCTGGTAAGTGCGGTTATGGCCACCCACATCGTTCACCCTCCTGCGTAGATCCTGCCACAGGTCGTCCAGCTGCTGGGCATGCTGCGGCACATGGCTGAACAACATCTCATAGTTCTCATGGAGGTACGGGATGAGGACATCATCCTCCTGGTGGCTGTATGCTGGAAGGCATGTACAAGTCATTATCTGTAAGACATAATGATGGTGACAGGTCACAGTTTCAGAGATGTACAGAGATACTGCTGCACATACATTTTAATGACATCTAGTACATCTGCACAGTAATCTTTGCAAATCATCATGACACTGACACGACTGACGTGTTTGTGCCACACACATGTATCACCCATTATGCATTGGATGTCATCACCATATATGTGTGTCACCTCATTACAGTGTTCATTCTCCATGTGAATGCTGTCTTGATGTGGGCATGTCTATTTGCATGCACTGGTGTTCTTACCTATCTGCACATGCCTGGATGTGTCCACGGTAATGCTGTTGACCTTGATGCTGTGTATATGTCACATATCAACACAGACATAACCTTAATGGACTTGAGCAGTGACAATGCACACATATGCATGGACACCTGTACATGCATGTGTTTTGCCATATACATCTACACAGCACTGTACAGCTGTTCAACAACCTGCCACGGATCGCCTGTGTTGCACATGTGATAGACATGGGCAATGGCTAGACGGACGACATTTGCAGGGATGGCTATCAACCATAGCATGTACGAGCAAGGTTTCCTAGCTGTAACAGACAGCCAGTATGCCATTGCGAGGTGCATCAGTGACACATTACTGATCTTGACAGTTGATACTACATCTACCATGTGGCCATCACACCATGTATGACTGGGATGACATGTGCAGGTTTGATGGACAGGGTTGCATGGTTTGGTGGAGTATGTCACATGTATGGCACAGGGATCTGTCCAGCATGTGGCGATCCTAGTATTAGGACAGTGGCTGTCCATGACGTATGTCTTACATATCAGGATATGGACATGTAGCATGTCCATCATCATGGTGTAGCAAATGTCTTTATGCAAGGTAGACAGCATGCTGCATAGTGGAGGTGAGGATTGTGAAGGCTGGTATCACCCATCCACACAAGCCATTGCCCCTTAAAGGTGATATGTGATCCAATATTGGTCACCCCAGTGCTGTATATGCCTGTCCAATGATCTCTGTGCTCATGGATGGCACCCTGTCATGACATGGGTACCTCGTATGACTACCCAAGGGGCCTGGAGACATCAACATGGCAGGGAGGTGTACTGCACAGCATCATCCCTTACACAGTGTCCATAATTTTGACCACAGCCTAGGTGGTAGTTAATGGGTACAGGGATGTTCACCTAGCAGTGACAATGCTGATATCATCCATCGGAATGTGCACATATGTCGCACACCTCACCCACACAGCCCATTCTGTATGTTGTTCACAACACTGACACAGCTATTTCTCATAGGTCATGGCCATTCACATCCTTACATACACAGATGCCTAACATTTGTCTGTGTGGTATCGGCTACAATGAGGGTGGAGTACAACACATTAACCCTGTTCTACTGTAGCTGGCACTGGTGTGATATGCACATGTCTCTCTGGCACCTTTTGTAGTTGTGAGTCTGTCAACAGGCCACTGGTAGAACACTCCTGTGACATACAAAGGTATTTGTAATCAAACATCCGTACTATCTTGTACATCTGTACTGCTAACATCTACAGTGATAGTGGTTCATGGACATGCACACCATACTAAGCAGGGTTATAGTGCAGTGCCACCCATTATGACTGTCGTCACCACTTGGGGGTTGATATTATCCAACACCCTATCTGTATTGTATGGTCATGCTAGGCACTTGTTCAGAACTTGTGAGCATGTCATGAGCTACTGATTAATATAGCACCCATTCCACACCATTTCCCACAGGTACAGTGGCTGTCCTAAAATTTCCAGCTTGTTTATGGTACAACAGCTGTTGTACACACGTAACGCACATATCTTGTGAGACATGGTTGTATATACAGGCATGTCCAACTGTCACGTACCAGTGCTATTGCCTGTCTATATGATGGATATGTCATACATGTGACAATAGAGCAATTGTCTCATGTATACATTCAATGCTCACCTCCCAACATACGACACTACAGCCTGTGGGGGATGCACTTATGCAGCCCTACTGGGGGTAATGCTGTCACCAACCCTGACTGCACCTGACAGTCATGTGGGGATGTGTAACATTTGCAACACACCCCACTCATCACATAGTCTCACATGATCTCCACCACAGGCCACACATACGAGGGCAACTTATGCAGTACCTCTCCATACTCTGTGTAGGCACCAGAGGCAGCCCCCATCACGGAACACAACATCTCCAACTTATATCCCACAGACTCATGTTTGCCCATCACATACAGCCAATAGGGTGTTATAACATACACAACACACCAGTCATAGGTGACTCTGTAGGCGGTCACACTGCAGTTCCACACAGCAGGCTACACAAGGTGATAGTCGCTTACATCTTGCTGTCGAGTAACTGGTTCTGCAACATAACCTATGCACCCATGACACACCTCACCAGGTATGATGTGACTGTCATTCTCCATGTTAGTGTGACTGCCCTGAGATGCCACTTCACAGACTACGTGTGCAGGGACATGCAATAGCTCACCAGTCTTGTAGCCCTGAAGGTGTGGGCCTAGCCCTGGGGAGCATTATGCATTCATTCGGACCCGATACCACTGTACAATGACTGACTGTGTCACTTCAACAGTTGCCTATGCTTCTGCTGTCATTCTACAGGCATCTGGTATCTGTCCGCTTTGACTGACCTGGTCAAACAAAATGCTTTGGCACAGATGACCTGCACCTGTCAGCCCTGGGAGTACAGATCACATGTAAGGCTCTTGCTGCTTCTATACTGCCCGTCTTGCACAGTTTCCAAAAATAGTCACCGGCAGAATGGGAACTGGCAAGCAAGACATGGGGTCATGTGACACAATGCTTGCATCTTCCTCTGTGACGCACACAGGCAAAACACACCTTATAATGCACCACTCCAATATCTCTGCAGTGACTGGGACCTGCCTCTAGGCTCTGCAGAGCACACCTGCGATGACAGGTTATAGACAGACCATACCTGTCAGGCACATACATGGACCGGCGCACCCACAGCTGAGATGTTACCATATCCCACTATGTTGTACACACATCCTGGCTAGTTACTTAGCACAATGCATCAGAGGTGCTCCACGTGCAACTAATTGTGTCTGGAACCACTATACACATTGTAACAAGCTACAGATTCAACAACATACTCCACGGTTACAAGACCTCATTAGTTGGTGTACTGGACAGTAGGGCTCAGACAGCTACTACTGATGTGTGACTGACACTACCACACACTTAACTGGGATAGCCACTCATGTACCGACACATCCATGAGTCATAACCTCGGCTGGATCAACCCATACACACCACCTCCAAGACCAACATTAACCTTGACATGAACACTACCAACATGTGACTGGTGTTCCACACCTGGGGTTATGCCCTCATTGGTGGTTTCCAAACATATGCTAATCAACCTTGTTAGCCACATCCTGGCACCACATCCTTCATGGCATACACAGTACATGAGTACTTCAACACCTACTACAGACATCTTATGACAGCGGTTGTTAACGTCATGACACCCGTGCAGATAGACAATGCACATACAAATGCTGAAACATACCCCAGTGCACTTCATTAGCATGTACACGACTGCATGGATCATGCTATTCCACACAGAGCCATGATGGTACACACCAGATAACAGACACCACTCTGGTGGTCAAGTTCCATGGACATAATGTACAACAACAGGTGGAGGCTGTTGCACAGTGGTGTACAATCCCATGGGTGGGGTAGCTCACTGGTCAGCCTCGGTAGGGCCATGGGATCCCTCATCACATAATCCAAGTCTAGCTACGTAAACATTACTGAGACACATTCCGGGGTGTACCACAAGGCATTATGGTGGTATGTCAGTAGTCGATGGCAACACCCACATCTGCTCTCACATACAACAGTCACTCAGGAACATTACAGACCCAGGTGATGTTGGCAACATGCTGGCGGATAGATTCAATGGTAACATTACACCCTCTCACTCACTACAGGGCCACAATCCATGCAGGAACATTGCGGTGTCCCTGCGGTCACACCTACACAGTACTAACCTGCACTCTATATGTCCTGGGACACTGGCCCCATGTCACCTTCCAAAGTCCCAGGCTGTGATGTCCACACACCTCTGAACGACATGTCTCCCCACTAGGCCACCATATTCAGTAATAGCCTTGTATCAGACATTGTGGCCCCTGAATGGCACACAGCAACATTTATTCCACTCCACACAGGTGGCACCACAATGCACGAGTGGGACTATAGTCCTACACACCTGCCTGGACTGTTCTGCATGGCTATGGGGCACATCATCAAGGACGTCATTCACAGAGACATTGTTGGGCTCCGGTCCTTTGATGCCACCCGGGTTGGACTTGTTAGGGCCAGAGCATGGCCCCTAAACCTGATGGATTCCTTTCATACAGTTGCCAGGGTAGTTGATGATGGTATGGGAGTCCACACATCCTACATTGTCCTCTCATTGCCTTTCAGCACCATTCTCCATTCTGGTATTGACAACATACACATCCACCTGCACATCGTACCCTTTGTCTGTTGATGTTATGCAACGTGGCTCATGGACAGGGCACACACAATGAGGGTAGCATACCATAGTACCTACTGCATTTCAGTTACATTTGGCATACCACAGTCCTCAGTCATTGGGCCCCTCATGTTCAGTATATGCTTCCCTGAGGTACAGGCTAGCACAGAGGGACTTTCCCTGCCTAGCTTTACAAACCCCTGCATACAAAGTGCCATGACTGATCCACCAGCTGATACTGACTCCATCCATACGGGTGTCACTGTGACAGATACCTGATATGAATATCATGGCCTCAAGCTGCATGACACAAGGTCCATGGACATCACCTTTGCATTACACCATTCACCCACTATCACATAGGTGGTAGTCCCCTACATACATGTCACATTGTACATGTTTGTAGTACACACATATGTCACACCCACTCCTGTGATTACCGTATTGCCACTGTGGTGTGGATATCCTTCTACATGGCCACACTTGTCTGTACTGGGTGTGTAGCTGGTACATAGGCACCCATTGTACCTCTGAACTCAAGACTTCTACACACATTCAAGGGTACACCACCCCATTTAGGGTGTACCTTACACAACAGCTACAGCTTTACATACCACAACATTAACATGCCATGACGTTTATTGAGCTCCGACAGCTAAGGTATGCGGCTGAACTACAGACACCACGTCTGTACACATTTGCATACTACATACTCAGGGGTGACCTCTGCTGAACAGACAGGGCCCATGTCCACAACAATATTAATGGATATACTCCACTTACGCAACATACGCAAATGCCTCTGTGAGCAACATGCTCATGGATATGTGCACACACGCAACAATGAGTGGGATGTGCTTGAGGGTTATATTCCAAAACCAGACACTCACCATGCTTTGGAACATGACTCTTATGTACATCACGCAGGGACACTCAGTAGCACTGTTCATGTGATACCTCCCTTGGTGTTTGGGAGACACATGTACGCCAGGGATCACTGCAGTGGCTGTACTGTGCAGAGGTGCAGGTAACACATGGCTCTGCTGATCACAGGACACTACCCTAGAGAGGTGCCACTGGTGTGAACACTGTAGTTGTGCTTACACATAGACTTGCCAGACTGCATAGTACCCCACTATGAACCTGCGAAGCTATTACATGTCCTTTGTGCATGGTTACTTGCTAGCCCTTCCATTTAGATTAGCTATCATGCTATTACAATGTCCCATGCCTACAAGCCATATATATCCTGTTATTGTACATGCCAATAGACAATACTTTTGGTATGCATGATATGCCTGTTATGCTGTGTAGAATATCTGACATATCTACCTACAATACTATACATTACACATATTTTACATAGTATCCCATAATGCAAAGCATACATGCACAGCGGGACCACCTTTGACATGTCATTGTCGTTATATGCCCATACACATGCCTACTGTGACAGTATATCAACATATACTATCCCCGGATATGGCACGTACTTGTTGGACATACCCTACCACTGACGGCGGGTTGTATGTAATTGTTCTGTTTAAAGCCCTCATGTAGCATCCCTTGTGGTGTCTGTGATGTGTACCTTGTGGCCCACTGCTGGACGCACAGTTTCTACAAGCTTAAGTATGCTCAGCAAGACATCACTACATAAATACCTTTTCACACGTTATGCATTGTGGACACTTTTAATTAATGCAAACCAGGCTATACATACAGTAGATAATTAATACAAAACATGCTATACATAAACTTACATACCGAGTGTTCTACATACCTTGTTATCATTATGGACTTTTGTCTCTATCTCTCTCACACTGCTTACATGGGTATTTTGTATGAGCATACGGTTTGAATGTCTGGCAAGTCTTCCTTATATACGCCGATACCTGTAACATGTGGTTTCCTGCCGCCTATTGGTGTTTCTGAGTGACTAATTACTTGCATATCAGCTGTGCAGCTACTCCATTCACCAATTACATGGCAACAGTGGGGTATAATTGACTTCTGCACTTGGGCATTGCCCATTTGCCCTACCTTCGGGGAGACGGCCTGTATTGTGTTTTGTTATGTGTAATTGCAACTGCTATGCATAGAGACAAGTATACTTTGGATTCATGCCCCCTTGGATTGTGTGTGACATTTAGAGTATGTGGTTCAACATGTGGGTGTACCTGTCATCCCAACGTCTGTTAACGGACTATTGCAAACAAAACCTGTAACATCGCCGTTTGTTCCATTATACAATGGCTGCAATTTTGCATGGCGCCTTTAATTGTGTCTCTCACAAGGTATGTTGACGGTTCTGCAGTTGTAATTGACTGACTGGATGTTTGTGCTGTTATTACAGTCTGTATTGCTATAGTTTCCAGTGTGGGGGATGTCGGTGGGTGTACGTAGCATATACAGGTTTGTGGGGCTTGCATTCCTACATATTCCATATATATGTGTGTGTGGGCACCGTCCCTAATTAAAGAGCTATCAGTTAGTAGACTTATGTTACGGGATTGTACATTGGGCCATTGTTAATTGGTTTCTATATAGTATGCAGGTGAGGTTGATACTTCCATACCTCCGAAATTGCAGCAATATGTAAAGGGATATGTCTACATGACAGCTATCCTGTGTATTCCTGTCCCAGATATTTGCAGTCATTGCGGTTGTGTTGGTAACAGAACCTCTTTGCCATGGGTTGCCACCTTTTCATATGGCCATTGTTGGACACTTCCGGGACGCACAGTGGTGTTACAGGCAAACACATAGCCACGGTCAGTAAACAGGATAGCACATACTTTTATCCTCAATACATACCTATTGTTGTGGGACTTTGGCTACTTATCATATTGCATGTAACATTCATGTTTCTTACATACAGGCATAACTATTTAATGCTACTATTACATTATATATGGGACATATTAATGTCCTACGATCTCGGACATTTGTCCTTTGTAATGTTTTATGTCAGGACACACCTGCCCAGGGAGGGGCTGTCCCTCCTAATGTGGGACAGGTGTTAACCGTATGCCTACAGCTAGCTATACCCACACCTACCATAATGATCTACCTCTGAGTTGGCACTAACAGACACATGATGCGGACACACACACACACATTACAGTCACACGGGGATAGACATGATACCCTCAACATACACACACACAGACTACGGCACTTATAAACACAGTTGAACACAGTACCTACGTGGACCACAACACCGGCAGCGGTGACTAATTATCCATTCATATCATCATACTATTACTCACGATTGTACTGCACTCACATGGGTAAGTACTGTGTTCTTTTGGTCTTTCAGCCTCGTGGTTATGCCTGTCAGTATGTTACACATTCCATAGTTGGCAGTATCCTAATTATTTGTACCTCCAAGGTGTTATGAATGTCGTTGACCTAGCTATATATATTTGCAGATATCGCTGAATCTGTATATATCAACATATATCACTCTATTGCCCTTTCTATCTGTATTATATATATGTATATATGTGTACATATATATATCTGACATGGAAAGTGACAGGCAAGCTACACCTTTCATTGTGTACTTGGTGTATATTGTTTCCTGGACTTCACACGTTTGTGTCTGTACCTGTCACATTACACACCTGCCGTAGATTAGGGTTGCCAGCTGTCCCACTCTGCGAGGGACAGTCCCTCTTTGGGCAGTTGTGTCCTGCAAAATATTTGTAAACATGGCAAATGTCCTGTGATTTTAGAACATACTTATTTCCTATAGTTGATGTAATAATCGCATAAAACAGTTATTCTGTATCTGAACCAACAAACAGAATAAGTAAGTCAACATTACAAGAATGAGCTTTATCTAGGCAAAACAGTGCAGTTCTGCTTTTCGTACTGGCCGGGTGTATGTGTCGGCCTGCAGACATCTGACGTATGTCCCACATTAGTCATTTGAAGAGGTGGCAACCCTACCATAGGTACATCTTGCCTAGCAATAGTGTTAGGTGATTCGATACATGATTGTGTGTTCTACACCTGGCAGTGGTTGTTTTACCCTTCAGAGCAGGCACTATTAGTACAGGGGTGAATAATGCTGGTTTCACCTGTTCTGGACATCATTGACCATGATCTGCGCGATATTCGGAGTAGCTTATCCCTGTTTCACGCATATCCATATAGTCATATTTAAACGTCACTTACCAGCAGTAGGCAATGCATATTCCTGGTAACGTGTGCTAAACATGATCTGCTGACTTGCATCCGACATGCATTACTCGTGCCTTCGGGATTACGTTACATCCCTTGCAGGACGTGGGACCGGGAACATGCACGACAGTCACTGCATTTTACATATGGCCATCTGGGATTTGTACACGTGTTATGTCATTTTGTATGTGGAGTATACTACGGCTGTTTCTCCATACTGCACTCACATGGGTAACTCAGTTAGTTTACATATTGATGAGTCCAGTTAATGGTATGTCCATGTGATGTTTACTGGATGTGCTCCGGCACTGGGTATGTATATCTCAGTGAGCCACACATGATACTGTACTACACCTTCAAACGATCGTGGGTGGAGCATGCTGGGGTGATGACTTTCTGTCATGGGTACACCCCATGCCTTGATGCAACATCCATGATTATATTATGTGGAACCCCTCATTAATGCAGCAGGGACTCTGTGCTGAGTGTGTGCAGAACAGTGCTTACACACATGTGCTCCCACAATTGCCTCTGCTCCTCTACGCGACAGTTGGTTACTCGATGTTGTGGCGACAGCGGACACTGTTTGCTCCATTTGGTGTATGGCCTCTGACAATCAGCCGTGTATCTACTGATGTACCTGGGAACCTATACACACAGCACCACCATATGCTGATAGGCACATGTACTGTTCAGGTGTTGACATTCCTTGTTCCAATAGCTGTTGTGTGTACAATGTTTGAGGGCTGCCTATGTAGGATTCACACAGTGGGCCACCTATACATTACAATTTACAGGTGGTTGTGCTTGTGTGCCATCCATTTTACTGTGTGTGCAGGTGGAGAGGTGTGTCAGTCCGTAGGGGCCTACACTGCCAGAGTATGTGCTCTTTGCCAAGGTGTAGGCATATTGGGCATGCCTCCATCTGCTTACTGGGGCTGGCACAGTGTGTTCATGGTCTGTATCCCTCTGTGCCTGTGATGATCTTGGCAATTGTGGTGGGCTATGAGGGCCTTCACCATTTTGTCCCTCCTTCAGCTTTTTCTGCAGGATCATATCATGTAGCATGGCACATACTATGACGATGTGGGCACACATGCCTGGAGAGTACTGCAAGGCTCCACCAGATTTGTCCATTCACCGGAACCGTGATTTCAGCATCCTGAACACACACTCTATGATGATTCTGGTTTGTGCGTGTGCCTCATTATGGCATTCTTGCATGGGTGTGTGTGCATTTCTCATGAGAGTCATCATCCACGGCTCCAGTGCATAGCCAGCATCCCCCACAAGGTGGCCATGTGGGATGTCCCCCCTGACAAATACCTGATACAGCTGTGAGGCATGCCAGATATGGGAGTCATGGTAGCTTCCAGGGCTGCCAGCATACACATCCATGATAATGCCCTGGGCATTGCACATGACCTGGCAGTTGATGGAGTGGAATCCCTTGCGTTTTATGTAGTGCCTACCATGCTCACTGAGTGGTGACTTGATTTGTATGTGCGTGCAGTCTATCGCACCCAGTACCTCCGGTAGTGTGCCACACGGTGGAAGTGACGATATTGCTGGACAACTCCTCCTGAGTTTGGGGAAGTATATATGCTCATTGGCATGTGGTAACATGGCATCCAGGAACTGGTGTAGTACCCTGGATGCTGATGCCTGTGAGATCCCCATTATATCTCCAATTGGCCTTTGAAAGGTACCTGTGGCTAGTATTTGCATGCTTACACATACCTTCTTGTCCACTGGGATTGGTTCCCCTCTGTTATTTCTGGTTCTCAGGCGTGGCCGGCACAGCTCCACTATTTGCTGTAAGATGTCCCTGTCCACCCTGTAACGCTCTACTATCTCCAGATCATGCAGCCCCTAGTAGGTTACCCTTGGTCTGAACACTCTTCTCCTCCTCCGGGGCCTGCGGTGGTTGTCGGCATCATCCTCCACAACACCGTCAGTCTCTAACACATGCTGATGAATCACAGCTATGGCAGCTCCCAACATGTACATTTTAAAAGTTCCCCGTGTGTTTACACCTATGGTGCAGTGTTTGAGAATTCACAGGTGTGTGTAGGGTGCTTTCACACTTTATACTATTGTGCTGTGAACACCGATGATGTCATAGGGTGTGTATGTACAATCGTAGCTGCAGGGTATCTTATGTGTTTTACTACCGGAACTACTATTGCGGTGCCTTTGGTGTTGAATTACATTTGGCTGCTGTGGATTACCTCTTGACCTTCCCTTTACATTTCTGCACGTTCCACCTACCATTTTCTGGCATGCATCCAGCAGCCTGCTTTCATTTGTACTTTCCTAGACCTGGCGTATCTTGCGTAATGTGTGCTATTGCCGGTCTACTGTCGGTTTGCTTTGCTCTGCTATGACAGATCTCCTATCTTTGCAATTCAATGACTCCCCTCCTTTCTTTGCATTCCGATGCCTCCCCTATCCTGTTTTGCAGGTTTCTGCGAGCAGACTTGACAGCTGCCGTCAATTGGCCACTGTGAGTTGATTGGTGTTGATTGCTCATTAGTACGCCAATTACCCTACTTCGGCATTTCCTTCTTTTCTTCCCCTGACCTTCCTGTTTCTGTTATTGTTTGCTGTGCGTGCATCCACTTACTGGGTTTCGGGCATGTTTTCATCCCTGTACACATGCGCTTTTGGGCACCATGTGTGCTCTCAGCTAAACGATTCTATACCTTCCTCCCCACCCCTGCCCTGCAGCTTTGCTTAGCAATGGCCAGGCCAGATTTGCATTGCTCCAATGTGCTTACTGCTATGGTGGCACACCTCTCTGCTGATGTCATGTATCTCCTCTGAGACACTCCTCAGTGTTATAGCGCTGCGCCGTATGGTACAACCTTCATCCGGCGGGACATTTGCGATTCAGTATTATCTGCCTCATTTGCATGGCATTGACTACTAATTCATAGTTACCGCGCCGAACACTGTTGCAGGCCCTTAGCAACCCTTGCACCATGGTTGTGGTGTTCCATGCCTACCATTGTGTATTATGGTGTAAACCTGATTTGTATTACATTGCAATTTTATGACATTGTTATATAATTTCGTTATGTTCCAGTTTGTGCACACATGGCCTGCAGTTGTACTGTGCGTTACTGTGGACATGACATTAAATGTTGTTTTTTAGGTGTTGTGCATCTTTTCTTATGCCATTGGCTGTGTATTTCGCCATTGGCATATGTTAACTTTGTAATACATGAGTCTGGTCCACTTCCATAGCACCAATGTTCTGTTTGGGAAAATGTAAACCGTGTTTTTTGGTTTACATTTCCGTGGGCTTATGCTACACCTGCACCACTTCATGAATCACTATCTGCATTCATTTGCATGGTGAGACACTGCACATCAGGTGATTAGCATACCTATGCCGAGGGCTGTGCAGTTCTGGTGTATGCCGGTAGTGCACGTGGTATTGGATCGTACCCAAATCGCTCGATGGCCATATTTGGCATTATTCTGCCTACGCTATGCCTGCGCCTGGCGCAAGCTTCATGAATCCCGGGGTTTGTCTTTGTATATAATTCATATCTCAAAGTTTGTGTGTGTCAGCTACTTGGGCAGGGAAATGAAGCATGGGTTGGACAGAGAGGGTGCTGAAGGTTTTGGCTTGACCACTTGGCTGAGATCTGTACCCTATAGCTGTACTACTGGGGAGACTTATTGGGGATCTGGAGAGAAAGGGAGAAACCAGCCCCAGACTGACTGTGATCTCTGTGTGCTCTTAAAGGAAATTGTACTTTACTGTGTGTATATTTGTTATCTTCCCAATGTGCATGCCCCTCACTGGTGCTAGTGGTGAGGATTAAGGCTCCTTGATTACTGGGTCACTGCACGGGCATCATATATTAATTGTTTGGCAGTGGTGGGATATCCACATAAAATATTAATTGGTTGATAGTGGTGAGTTAGCCACGTCACATATTAAATGGCTTGTAGTGGTGTGGATAATGAATTCCTGTAGCTTGTGTACAGTGATCACTGAAGGTGTTTTTGCACTCTAAATCAGCCATGCAGTGAACATTCAGAGTTCAGATTACAATTGTTTTATTTCTTTTGTTAGCTTAGTTAGTCAGGGAGAGCAGGCAAGCATATCAGCAGAGGAGTATGGTAAGCTGACAAGGAGCCAGTTGGCTGAGATGTGCCAGGCTAAAAGACTAGTGCATGGAAACTTGACTAAAGCAGACATAATTTCAGCTTTGGTCCCAGCTATATCAGAAAATAGCAACCAGGAGGATGATGAGACTGGCCGTGTATATGTACAACACTCAGAGAATGTACAGCTCAACTTTTGTACAGAGGACTTAAAAATCCATCTTGAGTTAAAAAGACATGAGTTGGAGGCTAAGCAGTTGGAAATAGAAGCAGCAGAGAAACTGTGAAATCTGCAGGCTGAGGAGAATGAGAAACTGCTATGGCTGGAAGCAGAGGAGGAGGAGAAGGAAAGGCAGAGGCAGCACAAAAAGGAGATGCTGACTCTTTGCCAGAGTCATTGAGGTAATGGGGAAGGGAGCAACCAAACCCCATAAGCAACAAGGTCAGTAAAATTCTTCCACAGTTTACAGAGGGGGATAATTTTGATAGTTTCATTCACTTGATTGAGAGGGTATGTAGACAGTATGATATTGACCAAAGGCTCTGGGTATGGTTCCTGACCCCATTATTCCATGGTAAAGCTGTAAATGTACTTTCCAAACAGTCTGACAATGATTTCTTAAATTGCAATGCTGAAAAGAATTGTTTGCTAGAATTTTCTTAAGGTAACACCTGAAGCTTATAGGAAAAAGTTTTGTGAGCATAGATGCAAGGCAGATGAAAGAGTGTGTGAATATGTTGCTAAACTAAGCACTTATTTTCATACGTGAGTGAGTGGATGTCAGGTCACCACTTTTGAAGGGCTGACAAACCTTTTTGTGAGGGGAAAAAGCCCTTACCACTTTGCCTGAGAACATAAGGATCTGGTTAGCTGATAGACAATGCTCTACTTCAGATGACTTGGGGAAGCAGGGAGACCTATACCTAGCATGCAGGGCATCCCTACAAAGGGAAGGGACCCAAAGTGCTGCTCATGTGTCTAAGGGAAACCATGGTGGGAAACCCAGACTGCCCCAACAGAATCTGCCAGTAGCAGGGGAAGCGACTTGTCCAGGCACATGTCCTGGACCTAGGGTTAAATTTTTTGAATGCAACCAGTGGGGCCATGTGGCATATAGATGTTCACGGAGGCAAGGTGAGGAAAAAAGGTGAGAGAGCCAGTAAGTGGGAATGACAAAATGCCAATAGTGGGTTGTCTTGAGACAACAATGGTACCAAACTACCATCCAGCAGATGTCCTGCTAGGGAAGGATTTTGATAATGCAGTACCATATGCTAATGCAGTTACATGCAGTCAGGCTTGGAGACAATCATGTGGGTCTGGTACCCTGGGGGAGACCCCAACAGACCACACACTTGCAGCCAGGACTGGTGAGGTGGTTACTTTAGGGAGGGAGCTAACCAGTATGAGTGAGACTGAAGGTGAGCCACAGCTGCATATGGGTACTGATGTTCCCTTGGACAGAGTGACTGCAAGGGCAGAGGTGAGTAGTAGTACCTGGGCTGACAGTGAGGCCCCGCTGTCAGGGGATAGCAGACGTCCTGTGGAAGGGGTGCTGGGAAGGGATACAAAGAGAGAGTTGAGACAGACTCAGCTCTCAGACCCTATATTAAAAGGCCTGAGGCAGGTAGCTAGTGAGGCACCTGATTCTCAAGGGAAGGGGGAATCTGTATACTGAGGCAAAGGGTTACTGTATACAGAGTGGACCCCTGAGGGGGGGCTAGAAGGTAAGAGGATACAGCAGTTGTTAGTGCCTACAGCCTACCATCTGGCACTTTTAGCCATAGCCCATGATATTCACTTTGCAGGTCACATGGGCATAAAACATACAAAGAGATGTATTATGCAGGACTTTTATTGCCCTGGGATTTCCAGAGATGCAGCAGGGTACTGCAAGACCTGTGAGCAGTGCCAAAAGGTAGGCAAGCAGGAGACAAGGTGAAAGCTCCTTTGATTCCTTTTCCTGTGATTGAAGAGCCATTTCAGAGGGTAGCTATGGATATTGTGGGGCCTCTGAGTACCCCAAGTTCCACAGGGAAAAAGTATATTCTAGTGGTAGTAGATTATACTACAAGATACCCTGAGGCAGTGGCTTTGTTCTCCATTGAGGCAGAAAAGTTGGCAAATGCTTTGTTAGTGATTTTTGGCAGGATAGGTTTCCCAAAAGAAATACTGGCTGACAGAGGTGCCAATTTCATGTTAGACCTGCTGGCTTGTCTGTGGAAGTACTGTGGGGTGAAGCATCTAAAGACCAACCCCTACCATCCCCATACTAATGGTATTGTTGAGAGATTAAACTCTACAATCATGTCCATGCTATGGGCATTTGCAGACCAGTTTAAGAGGGAGTGGGACAAATATTTGCCCCATCTGTTGTTTTTTTAGAGAATGGTTCCCCAGGAATCCACAGGTTTTTCACCCTTTGAGTTGGTGTATGGGCTTAGGGTGAAAGGGCGTCTAGACTTCATTCGAGATGAGTAGGAGGGTGAGTGTGAATCCCACAAGGAGTCTGTTGTGGCATATGTCTTAAACCTCAGGACAAGGCTCAGGGAACTCATGGGTTTGGCCCAGGAAAGCCTGTCAGAAGCCCAACAACAGAAAAAGGTCTGGTATGACAAGAACAATTGAGCTAGAGAGTATTAGGACAGCAGGTAATGGTTCTCATTCCTGTCAGACACAACAAGCTGCAAGCAGCTTGGAAGGGACCCTACATGGTGGTAAGGAAGGTCAGTGATGTTAACTACATGGTAGAACTACTAGGTAGGAGGCATGAGCACAAATTGTACCATATTAACATGATGAAATATTACCATGATAGGGAGGCCCTTGTGCTGAGTATTTGCAGTGGATGGCAAGAAGAGTCTGAGGGAGATCTAGTGACTGATCTCCTCAGTGAGGCTCGGACTGACACCTCAGTAGAAGGGGAAGCAATGTCCCAGCAGCTATCTCCTACCCAGGTTTGAGAAAAATTAGTAGTGTTACAGGAGTTTGGAGAGATGTTCAGTAGGAAACCAGGGTGCACCCACCTGGTGCAGCACCAGTGGGATACAGGACCTCAAAGGCCTATTAGGCAGGCCCCTTATAGGGTGTCTGAGATAGTCCAACAGACTCTGAGGAAGGAGATACAGGAAATGTTGGCACTAGGGATAATTCAAGAGTCCAACAGTCCCTGGGTCTGCCCAGTGGTGCTGGTGCCAAAGAAGGATGGCAGCACCAGGTTCTGTGTGGACTGCAGGAAATTAAATAGTCACACAGTGTCTGATGCTTACTCCATGCCTAGGACAGATGAAGCCCTATAGTAGCTGGGTGGAGCTAAGGATCTTACTACCATTGATATTACCAAGGGTTACTGGCAGGTGGCTTTGACTCCCAGTGCTAGAGAGAGGTCAACCTTTGTGACTCCTTTTGGCTTTTATGAGTTCACAAAGATGTCCTATGGGATGAAAAATGCCCCAGTGACTTTCCAGAGGCTGGTAGAACATATCCTAGCAGGAGCAGGAGATTTTGCCCTTGCTTACCTAGATGATATTGCCATCAGGGACGTGCTGGGCAGACTACAGGGGGCAGGGTTGACCATTAAGTCCAGCAAATGTCAGGTGGGTATGGCAGAGGTCTCCTACCTGGGACATAGAGTGGGAAGTGGGAAGATCAGGCCAGAAACTGCCAAAGTGGAAGCCATTTAGGCATGGCCTGCACCTGTTACCAAAAAGCAAGTGAGAGCATTCTTAGGGACAGCAGAGTACTACAGAAAGTTTGCCCCCAGTTATAGTACCATAGCTGCTCCCCTCACAGACCTGACAAGAAATAACAGGCCAGATAAGGTAGTGTGGACCACAGCATGTGAGCAGGCATTCCAGAAGCTTAGAGAAGCTTTGGGAGGACCCCCTGTGTTAGCCAGTTCAGATTACAGCAAATAATTTGTTGAGCAGGTGGATGCTTCGAACCATGGGGCTGTACTTAGCCATATTTCTTCAGAGGGAGAAGAGCACCCAGTAGTTTATCTCAGTCACAGGCTACAACCCAGGGAGAAATGCTATGCAGCTGTACAAAAGGAATGTCTAGCCATAGTGTTGGCAATGCAGAAACTTCAGCCTTATCTGTATGGAAGAAAATTCACTGTAGTTACAGATCACAATCCCCTAACATCATTACACTGAGCCAGCCAGCAAAATGGCAAGCTGCTAAGATGGAGCCTAGGGTTACAAGCATATGATATATCAGTGCAGCAACACAGTGGAGTTAGTAACACCAATGCAGATGTGCTCTCAAGACAGGGAATGGGGTAAGGTATATCCAGATAGACCTAACCCTCTCAAGCAACATTTGTCAAGGGACACTTGAAAAACTAGCTTGAGTTCTCGGGGGGAGGATGTAAAAACTGAGGGGCTGCCAGCCCAACCAGATAGAATTTTGTAGATAATTCTATGGCATTGTAAATATTAATATAATCCACATCCTTGTTTTACAAATGTAAAGAAAACTAAATGTAAGAAAACTGTGCTATACACTGAACTTCAAAAATGTAATGACAGTGCACCCTGCTGGAAGAAAGCTGTTAATTAAAGAATTACAACTGCGTTTGATCTCAAGCTCGGAGATAGGATTGCTGGGTTAGCAAGTTCTTTCTGTTGTTATTAAGACCGAGATAATTGCTAGATTTTGCACGTAATAGTGTCTTGTTTTCCTGTGGCTTCTTTGTCAGGTACAGCTTACAAAGAAATGTAAATTTTGAGTTTCTGTTCACAAGGGAAATAAAGGAGAAGTGATAAAAATGGTGTAATGTGAAATGACTCATCAGTACTGGGTATCATCAATTTAAGACTTTCTCAGAGAGAAAGACTGAGCATTTTGGATTTTGTCGGAAGCTGACAACAACTCACCAGCACCATTTTCTTGTAAGAAAATGTATTATTTTTTTTTATTTTATTTTACATTTGTTAACCGGGGGTGGGTGTCTGACTGAAAAAAAAGCCCTTTTTTCAGCAGAAGGAGGGGAGAAAAAAAAACAAAGAAAAAAAACACAGTACATTATTTAGATTAGACATAATCACACAACACACACAACAGACAAGACACATGTTTTTACAGTGGTAACAAACACAAAAAGTTACAATGGAGAGAACAATCAAAAAGATATTAATTTTAAAAATAAAGGTAAGTAATAGATTTGGGGTGTACAGCTGAAAATTTGGAATGTGTACAGACAATATATACAGTACACACATTGTAGATACATTGTAGATTGTGAGTAATTTGTGAGTAAGATTGAAAAACTATTATCAATTGCTCTAGATTTAGTATGCATATGTTATCCGCTTTCACTAGCCTGGGAGTCTTATTGGGGATCTGGAGAGAAGAAAAAAAAAAACAAGTAATTTAAAAGTTATTTAGGACATAGTTTCTCTTAACAGTTAGATAGAAATATAGCCAGATTAGCCTAGCTGTTTTCTATATTTATGTCAGACTATCCTACAATACTGTTTTAAAGTTTCCTGTGATCTCTGAACTCTTGATTAGCACTGTGTTGAATTGATGAGTATTGTCTTGTGTTTTTATTATTTATTATTAAATATTTTTAAACCTTTCAACTGTGGCTGTTTTGTGTAGAGATAATTTAAGCTCTCAGAGTACTGGCATGTATTTTGCGATACTGTATAAACCACTCCATTAGCCTTAGCCCTGGGTTACACTTACTATATGGATAACAGTAATAGCACACAGTGGAACTGGTCACCCTTTGAGAAGGGCCTTATAGTAGCTGATAAGTGGTGTTTGGTGGCAATGATTTCTACCTTATAGTCTGGGCAGGATGGGGCATAGCTGGCGAACCTGTACCAGCCTTCCCCAGTAGTGTCTGTGTGTTTGTATATCTCAAAATGTGTGTGTGTCAGCTACTTGGGCAGGGACATGAACCACTGGTTGGACAGAGAGAGTGCTGGAGGTTTTGGCTTGACCACTAGGCTAAACTCTTTACCCTATAGCTGTGCTAATGGGGAGTCTTATTGGGGATCTGGAGAGAAAGAGAGAAAAAGAGAAAACAGTAATCTTTGTGTGCTCTTAAGGGAAATTGTACTTTACTGTGCATGTACTTGTTATCTTCTTAATATGCACACCCTTCACTGGTGCTAGTGGTGAGGATTGAGGCTCCTTAATTACTGGACCAGTGCACAGGCATCACAATGGTATGGGGATAGAAAAGGGAAAGTGGAGGAATAGTGGGGAAGTAAGAAGAGCTATTCAGACATAATCTGGTTAAAAGTAGGGACAACTGCAAACTTATCCTTGGTTTAGCACCCTTGTACCCATTTGTCAGGGGCAACGTGCAAATGTTTTTCTAATTTCTGGATTATTTATACTTAACAAATAAGGGCAAAAACATCATGAGGGTGTATGGATAGGCTTCTAAAGATCTTCATTGCTAAATAATCTAATTACTTATGAACCTATGAATTATTTAAGCTATTTTTGGTAAAATATGACTAAAAGGGTATGGGTGGAACTCAGAAAGGAATGTCTGGTCACAATGATTTGAATACTTTTTTTGGATTTGCAGGGATTTAAATTATGCAGTTATGATTTTTGAATATTATTAGAACTGTCTGTGAACAAGTCCCAGTAGAAGACTTTATGAATTTGAAATTTTAATGACTGAGTTAATGAAAAGTCAATTACATTCTTAAGCTGAGGTTTCAATTTCTTTTCTCAAGAATCCTGGAAATATGGCATGTACCTCACTAGACACCTTCAACAACTGGAGAGGCTGCAAACATACCCAACAAAGAGGATTCTAGGGCTTAAACACGTGCCCTATATGGACAGACTTAAAAATCTCCAAATATTCTTTGTCTCATATCACCTACTTAGAGGCGATCTCTGCTTGACTTACAAAGCCATGTCTGACCCAGCTCTGTTAAAAATGCTACATCTAAAGAAACCCCAATCCCTCTGCACCACATGCTCCAGAGACCTCAACCTCATTACCACAATCAATAGAACATGCTGGAGAGACAGGTTCATAACTCAAAGATTGCCCATGCTATGGAATCGACTTCCCATACATGTCATGCAGAGCACCTCACTGGACCTCTTCAAGAGAAATCTTGATGAGTGGATGGGAAATAGAAAATTTATCCCGGGAATCACTCCAGTGGCTGTACTCGATAGAGGCACTAGGAACTAAGGTCTGGTGGCAAGATGCCAGGGTAATCCTATGGGCTAGGCTTGTAAAGGCTCCAGGGCCATTAGCCGAGTACACACCTATGAACCTATGAACCTATGAAAACCCAAAAATAATGACGGACAAAAAGGACAAATTTTAAATATTTAATTTTAATATTTAAATTATTTTAGGTATTTATTAACCAAGTAAATGCAACAGCAAAGTGTCCCTTTTCAGGGGTGAATGGTAGCACTATCTGGTTAAGTAATTAGCTCAATGTCACAAAGTAGACAAATAAAGTTCAAAGGATTCAAACCTCATACATTTGACTACAGGAATTAGTTTGCTAACATAAGTGCCAAACAACTTCAAACCATTTAAATGTTAACAGAACAGTAATTGTTTCATGGACATGCATTATTTGATTAATATAACTATGATGCCATAATCACTGGCATTACTGAATGACAGCAATCCTCTGTGATTTGGTAGAAAAAAAAAAAGCAGTTAAGGAGGGACATGATGTTAATATGAAGCAAAAACTGTTCTGAAAACTTAGAGATAGATAAGAGGCAGTGTACTCTAATTCACATAAATGTTAACAGAGCAACAGGAATGCATCAGCATGTATTTTCTGAACACAGGAACAACGTAAACTATGGAACTCTAATGAATGGCATTACTGACTGACTATAAACCTTGGTGATTTTTAACCATCAGTGATTTATTAGAAAACGAAGACATATGTGAAGGTCTGTCAGTTACTGCAGGGGATTAAGACTCTAAGCTCTTAGTGAGCTGCTTCTTATAGTAAAGGATACAGCATTTGATTCTTTCCACTTCCATTTGCTACTGTGTGACTTAAAGACAGTCATTTAACCAGATAACACACCTGGGCATTCCTTTACCTGTTTTAAAAGATAGAAAAAGAAACATTTTGGCATATATATGAGGCTAAATTCTCATGTGCAATTTCTAAACAATAAGAAATGGAGCCCTAGGGCAGAGTAATGGACCAGATCCCCCCCAACACACACATGCAACCATCCCATTACTTAGCTGTCTCTCCCTATAAAATGCTATTGAAACCTTTCAGTGTGCATACTATTCCCTTTACTTTTACAGTTATGGATAGATATTTGGATTTCATTTAAATTATTAAAAAATGTATAGCAAAAACAATGGCATCCATTTGATGAGTAAGACAAACTAGTGCACATTGAAAACAGTCAGCAAAACAAGGAAACCAAAATTTATGCATAAAAAGCATGGCTCGTACGATGAGGCCCCTGTTAACTACAACCAATTCCCTCCTTTGCCCCATAACTACTCTGGGCTGCAAGATACATACATGCACACACACACACACACACACACACACACACACACACACACACACACACACACACACACACACACACACACACACACACACACACACACACAAACTTACACAGTGCTCTGATTCACTTATATCTCAAATTACAAAAAAAATCTGTGCTGCTTTCATAAAGTCTGCACATATGTTTCACTGGCATCTGCATTTCAAACGATATGGTCTTCTGAATTTGAGGGGAAAAGAAATCCCATGCTTGTGTGAAGTGACGTGATATAATCTATGGGAATAATGTGTCATGTCTGTGTTTCAAAAGACTCACTTTCCTGAACTTGAGGGGAAGAGAAAAGCTGTGCTTGTGTGAGGTAATATGGCATATGCAAATGATTTGTGAGAGATAGTCCCTGGGAACATTTTTTGCAATGCTTAGTACTGCAGGAACTGGGGCACTCAGACAGCACACAGTTTTATGGGGGGTATGTGTCCCTATGTGTCCCCTTCTAGTGCTGCCCCTGTCTAGGAGTGCTATTTGGTTAAGAGCATTCTTTCCACTTTCTCACAGAACAGTTCACAAAATCACTCCTCACATTACAAAAGAAACAAGACATGTCACAACAATTGTCTTATTAACAGTGAATGTGTAGGCCTTACCAATCATATGTCTGCTCTCCACTCAAAACAATAATATTCTTCAGACCACTAGCGATAAAGTGTTATGGTTCATACATCTTTTAAACAGCAGGAAACATCACTATAAGAGCTGCCTTTCTTCTTAACAAATTAGCCTTCAGACATTTCAACAATATCTTTTGCCCTCCACTAGAAAACCTACTTCTTCAGCAAAGTAATGGATATTCTCTAAGACATCAAGATGTCTTTTTACAAAATAAATCAATATATTTAGGAAAAGGTACCACAATAAATTGAAAAAAATGCACATGTGACTGCATGGGTGGTTCAGGATAAACTCCAGCTAGCCTTTGTTCCACATCACAGCTTTATTATTTATGAAAGATTCCACTAAACAAGGAATAAGAGTTGTATACTGCTATCACCTATTATAACTCATATGATAATGTACACAAATTAGACTATTGCAACGAGTTACATCATTTCAGCAAGTTAACATGTTTGCTTTGGCTCATTCTACTTATATGTGTATAAACAACATGGAATATATTTTTGCTTTGTGCTATCTGTAGTTCATTTTTACTCCCTTGTGTGTGCTTACTGATAATAATGGCATGATATATTTTCTTTAGCACTGTATGTATTTCACAGTGTGCACTGCATTTTATAGTCTGATCTTCTTTTCACTTTACTTTTTGCATTTGCTTCTTGCTTTTTACCCTTTACATGTTTAGCTTCTATTTTTTTCCTGACTCTAACTCATTGTTGTATGTCATATCTTTGCTGATTGGCCTACAACAGGGTACAAAACAGTTCAAGAATGAGCCTACTTACCCAGTAAACAATTGATAAATAAAAAATAAACAAATTAAAAAAGAAAATAAATGTTTGGAACACATATTTGTCACACAGCCTAAATTAGCTGCCTGTCCATTTTGTATTCATCTATAATCTCCTGGAAAGAGATACGGTTGAGGCTGAGTATTGTGTGACACTGTGTTTTTTGTGACCTTACTACATGCAACCATGAAGGCTGCAGAGCCTTGAATGAAATGAAGGACTTTAGTGCTGACTACAACAGTGTAGCTAGCTATCAGTTTTGACACCCAGTGTCACATCTCCCCCAGTTGAAGAGCAAAGAAAAAAAAGATCTTTTTTTCTTTCAAACTTCTTTCAAACTGTAGTGGTTGCACCCTTTGCCCCACCCTCCTACCTTAACTATGCTACTGGTTGCATGGCATTCACTAAGGGTGTAAACATTTACCTTCAGTATGTTCGTACTTTCTAAGAGTCCCTTTCAATTTTTACCTCTAGTTTTGGTGAGGTTACAAACTGTGCTTGTTTTTCAGGATTGAGGATGCTGAAATTACAGTCTACTACTTGGGGTATTTCTTGGAATCACAAACAATCAGTGATGGTTTGTGCACATGCTGAAATGCCTTCCCTTTTGCTTAAATTGCTTAGAATCCATCCTCTAACCTGTCTCACATTTAACTCAGGAAGACAAACTCAAGAAAAATACAAAAGCAATGCATGGAAACTATATATAAAAAGGGAAAAGATAATATGCGCAATGGAAATATATTATTTAGTAAATGCAAATATATATTGGATTTTTAACCTTGAACAATAAACTGATAAAATTCAATGAAAACAGACATAATTCTATTTTCTTCTGGCAAAATGGTCCAGTCAAGACCAACCATTTTCACCATAAACAAAAAAGTATCTTTTGGACATACCATGACCTTTGAATTATAACTGCAGAAGGTCTTTGGAATCTTTATGCTTGGGCGCATGTTATACCTTTAAGATAAAGCTTGTTGAAAAGGGATAGAATAATTTATTATGTCAAATATTGAACTGATCAGCAGTATTTTCTCCGACTCCAGGCAAAAGTTATCTTCATTGGAAACATAGATTATCAGCAAAGAACTTTCAAACAAAGGCCTCCATTGGTGAAGTGAGCACACATGTAAATTAAGGTTTGCAAGGCAAGTGAACAAAAATTATGTGCAACATAATGAAAATTCTGTCTCCTTTCTATGTTCAGCAGGCATTTTTTGATTTTACTGTTGAAAACCATAACTTATTATATTGCATGATGTTCTCACTTTTATCTAGCTAAATTGATTGCTGTTTTATTGTGAGATCCATTTAGCTCCTGGTGTTAAACGTCTCTCATTTGGTGGAAATAGTTTCTTCATATTTACCTTCTATATTTTTGCTGTGAAACCATGAAATTAATATTTTAAACTACTTAGGCTGTGTATTGCAAACCTATCTAAAATGCATTCAACTATTCAATGCGCAGAATACACAGTCCATTATATCTTTTGTTCTGCTTTAACTTTTTGGGAAAAAAAAAACAAACTAATATTTGCTTTAAGTTAGGAATTTGGATATAAATTTAACAAAATATCTTTCTACATGTACTTTTAAAGGGAACTGCTGACTACAATTATTTTCTAGTAAAGGTGCCTTTCTGAGAGTTTATGGAGCTTTACGAATACTACTAAGATTTGCCCCTTGTCATTAAAAAGGGTTTCTGTAATGAAGCATTTGATTTGGTAGGCATTTGGACATCCGTGACCATGAATCATCTGCTTTATGAGGGACATTAAGTCCATATACAAATTAATGATGCCCTGTCTTTTAATGTGTTTAATAGGGTTTGCAATATAAAATTAACCTTTGCCTTGGTTATTATTTTAAGGATGACATGGGGCCAAAAGTGACTATGATGAAATTTGCTTTGTTCATCATATACTTAATTGATTTTCAGCTTCATTTATCAGCTGCCTCTTTTGTTTCTGCATCTAACTTGACAGACAGTTATTTATTAATTTTAATTCTTGATAAATGAGTTGGAACAGTAGGTATAAAGATGACTTTAGTTTTATAAAGCAGTCACAACAGTGCCTGCCTGAGAGAACAGGAATTAGATAGTTGCCAAACACATTTAGCAAATATTTCACAATATTGCAAATATTCAGAATGCTATTTTACATAATAGTGGTAGAACGGGACTGTTCACCTTGCATTAGATAAAAATATATATGCACGAATGCTAAAAAGAATTGAATGTGGACTAAAGAATAAGTAACGCATGCTGATGGATTTAATGCATGAAACATGCACGCGCGCGCGCACACACACACACACACACACACACACACACACACACACACACACACACACACACACACACACACACACACACACACACACACACACACACACACACACACACACACACACACACACACACACACACACATGCACACATGCACACAGACTCACACACACGCACACACATTGAAGTGTAGTAAAAAACTACAAAAAAATAAAATTGCAGAGATATAAGGACAAGAATGTAACTATTTCTATTTGGTAGATAACATAAGACATTGTTTGATGGCTGTAAAATCATTTGCAAAGGTATGCAAAAATGTAATGGCATGGAGGGGACATGGGAACATGTGACTGGGAAAGTTTAACCACGGTAGAGTCAGCTGCAGCATAACATCAAAACAACAAATAATAACTGGAATCCATTTAAAATCCACAGAACAGTAAACAAGTTGCATGCTTGTGCTACCTTATTCTCTTGCAGCCAGCATGCAGGAAATGGAAATATCCAAAGGATGAGAGTAAATGTGCCCTATTTGTTGTAGCACCATTTGATTTCATTTAATCATCTGTTACCTCCATTTTTCAATAGATGACCTGGAATGAAAGATTCCACATGAAATCCATTTATTTATTTATTTATTTGGGTTAGTTTACTGGGACAGTATTTTGATCAGATGTGACTAATTTCAGTCATAGCCGAGGTGAATACAGTCATAGCTATACAAATAACTATAGGCTGCCAATATTGCCATATTAAATAAGATTATTATATGACATTAATTGTATTCTTTGTTTTATCAGTAAATGTCTTTTTTACCAACCCCAGTATCATAGAGGTAGAGAGCCATAACTACAGGCAAGCAGTCAAGGATGGATCAGCAGTTTGGTTGACTGATGGAGCTAACAGGGAGGACAGGCATGCCTATCCTGAGTGGGTAGATTAGTGAAGCCCTAGTGGAGGTTGGAGCTTGGCACAATGACTGAATATGAGAGCTAGTTGAGGAGGTATAGCTACCATAGGGCGCACAGTAGGCACAATCTCACAATCCATGCCTAATGGCCTTCCTATGTTACAGTAAGCATCTAAATACTGTGGATTAGCACCTAGGGGAAAAACCAAGCTTGGCTGTTGTTTGATGGTAGGGGAAAACCAGGCTTGGCTGCTGTTTGTTGGTAGAAGAAAAACAAGCGTGGCTGGTGTTTGATGGCCTGGCTTCTGGCTTCCTCATACTTCATCCCTGGTCACCTAGGAGAAATCATAGCCAATATCACTGGATAGGTTGTTATCATTTAGAAAGATGGAAGCCATCTAGCAAGTGGTAATGCTAGAGCCCCTCTAGTAAATGTGGGTGCAGTGTAAATAGAGGAAACAAGGGGTCAGCTGTCAGTGGTAAGGTAGCAAAAAAAAAAAAAAACAGGTTTAACTCTACATACTGCTCTGATGCTGCCAGTGTTAAGTCGTGATGCTTAACCTTACATGTACATATGTGGATGCATTGTTATGTCTGAATGTTTTGATGTAACTTTGATCTTGAATCATATAGTGGTACTGCACGGATTTTGTGGCAGCTTTTCTTCCTTGGACTTCACAGAGACTCATATCAGCTGTTTGCCCCAGGGTTACAATACTTGTCAAAAATAAATACATGAAAATGGTGAATATATGTAAACCAAGAGCTGTTCTCTGGAGCAGACTCCCTAGTCAACTGGGTGTGGCTGAGAGATATACATACATGTCTAACTAACAACGTGGGTTTTAGAGATGAGTTAGCTGAAGAACCAGCAAAAATACTGCACAGGGGTGCTATGGTTACTAGTTCTATGCAGAAGACTCCTATAGTTAAAAGCATCTAAGGCTTTGACAGAGTATGCTCTAAAGCTATTCAGCTAGACTGTGTGTATTTCTACAGTATTCTATGACACAGAAAATGCAGTTAATGGTGTATCCTGGAAACAACTGGAAATGATTGCTTTATGGGGTACAAAGAATACTACTGGAATGACAAGTAATGCTGTTTTTGTACACACCCATCAATGATACACAAGCCATGAGACAAGAACAACTAAAGCAACACCCACCAATGATACACAAGCCATGAGACAAGAACAACTAAAGCAACACCTGTCAATGATACACAAGCCATGAGACAAGAACAACTAAAGCAACACCCATCAATGATACACAAGCCATGAGACAAGAAAAACTAAAGCAACACCCATCAATGATATACAAGCCATGAGACAAATACAACTAAAGCAACACCCATCAATGATACACAAGCCATGAGACAAGAACAATTAAAGCAACACCCATCAATGATACACAAGCCATGAGACAAGAACAACTAAAGCAACACCCATCAATGATTCACAAGCCATGAGACAAGAACAACTAAAGCAACACCCATCAATGATACACAAGCCATGAGACTAGAACAACTAAAGCAACACCCATCAATGATACACAAGCCATGAGACAAGAACAACTAAAGCAACACCCATCAATGATACACAAGCCATGAGACAAGAACAACTAAAGCAGCACCCATCAATGATACACAAGCCATGAGACAAGAACAACTAAAGCAGCACCCATCAATGATACACAAACCATGGGACAAGAACAATTAAAAAACACCCATCAATGATACACAAGCCATGAGACAAGAACAACTAAAGCAACACCCATCAATGATACACAAGCCATGAGACAAGAACAAATAAAGCAACACCCATCAATGATACACAAGCCATGAGACAAGAACAACTAAAGCAACACCCATCAATGATACACAAGCCATGAGACAAGAACAACTAAAGCAACACCCATCAATGATACACAATCCATGAGACAAGAACAACTAAAGCAACACCCATCAATGATACACAAGCCATGAGACAAGAACAACTAAAGCAACACCCATCAATGATACACAAGCCATGAGACAAAACAAATAAAGCAACACCCATCAATGATAAACAAGCCATGAGACAAGAACAACTAAAGCAGCACCCATCAATGATACACTAGCCATGAGACAAGAACAACTAAAGCAGCACCCATCAATGATACACAAGCCATGAGACAAGAACAACTAAAGCAACACCCATCAATGATACACAAGCCATGAGACAAGAACAACTAAAGCAACACCCATCAATGATACACAAGCCATGAGACAAGAACAAATAAAGCAACACCCATCAATGATACACAAACCATGAGACAAGAAGAACTAAAGCAACACCCATCAATGATACACAAGCCATGAGACAAGAACAACTAAAGCAACACCCATGAATGATACACAAGCCATGAGACAAGAACAACTAAAGCAACAGACCTTCCCCTTATATGTAACATATCTCTCAACCTCCAAGCATTTAAAATCATGTCATTAGCCTATAAAGTTCATAACAGGGGGTCATAAATAAACAGACTTTCTTATGTTTCACAATAAAAAGGTCTTTCAGTACTAGACCCTATATAGATAGTGATAGTGATTCCTTGTATAGGCTTAGTTTGTAGTCATAAATTTAGAAGAAGCAATGCTAACTCTGGCGGCTAAAATCATAGCAGTATGCATGAATTACAGCAGCTCAGAGGTATGTGCAACATATGAACAGTTAAAAATACACTATAATACAAATTTAAGATGCTTCACAGAAAAATGCAGAAAACCCATGAAGATTGTTACAACATTATGAGTGTAGCAAGCATACATAAACAGAAGGTAGCATTCAGCACCATACAGCAATGGAATCTTGGAGCAGAGATTTTTGGGTTACAGTAAAAAACATATTCACAGATAGTTTGATGCACTTGTACAACAACCTTGAAACATGGTTACATCTCATAAACTGCTAAACATCAATAGTATATACCATTACAGTTCAAAACTATTCAAAAATTACAGAACTTAAAGATAATGGGTTGGATTCATAAAGGTTACAGTGAGGTGTGCATAAGATGTACATGATATACAAGGTAACCTTTTTGTATTCAAAGACAGCACCAGCACCGACAGTGTTTTTGCACAAAGACATGAAGCACTACATTGAGCTGTCTCTGTGGCCACACTATATGCTAATAAGGCAATCCAGGGGAGAGCCATATGCTAATTAGTCATGCCCCTCTCCCAGAACTGCTTCTTGGAATGTTTTTTATATCATATCTCTCAACCTCTAAGAACAAGCAGTCTGGACAAAGCCATAAATAATGGCGGGTGGAGCAAAGATCCAAAACTAGGGACAACGTTCAAAGATTGCTCTTACAAACTTACAAAGTTGATATAATAACAGGATTGCATCAGGATGAACTTTATGATTGGTATGAATTTTGATTCTCAAATGACTCTCATTATTTTATGACTAAAAGTCCTCAATGATTTGCCAATGATTTTTCAGAAAACCACAATTTTATGAGAAAATGACAAAAAATATGAGGCAAAAATCTGGACATTCTGTGAAAAACTGTATAGTTGAGAGGTATGTGGCAAGCAATTCATAGAATCACTGTGTAGATTAGCACAGCTTCTTCTTGCACCTCATCACTCATCAAAGCAGAAGTAAGCTCTGGAGAATATAATGTTAAGGCAGTCTTAGCAGGTGTGTGCATGAATGTATGTGTGGAACGGAATGTGTGAATGTGCGCGCGCGCGCGCGTGTGTGTGTGTGTGTGTGTGTGTGTGTGTGTGTGTGTGTGTGTGTGTGTGTGTGTGTGTGTGTGTGTGTGTGTGTGAGAGTGCATGTATGAGAGAGTGCACATGTCTGGGAAGTAGCAGTAGGGAGATAGTGAGGGTATAGATTAAGGATGTGTATGTATGTGCATGTGTGGATGGGTGAGTGTGCTTGTGAATTCCATTGGGTGGGGCGGGGGCTGTTTCATATGATGTGTGTGTGTGTGTGTGTGTGTGTGTGTGTGTGTGTGTGTGTGTGTGTGTGTGTGTGTGTGTGTGTGTGTGTGTGTGTGTGTGTGTGTGTGATGGGGTAGCTGTCATACTTCCACACATCTCATCAGGTGGGTAGAACACTATACACCTGGGTAAACTCCTACAAGTTGTGCTTGAACAGCATTTAAACACAGCATGGATCTGGGAGGGTGGAGATAAGCACAGACACCAGGGATACTTATTCAACAACACATGGTCAGTGGGAAAGCCAGATGCAAAAATTGTCTTTGCACTTCTACTGCCTCAGCTGCACTACAGCACAGGCATGGGGGGAGACTACTACACACCTGGAGAATGTGGACTGACATGATGTGTGCCACTCTAATTTCTGGCATTAAAGCTTCTATGATCTATGAGGGCAGGGAAAAGAGACATCACAGACATTCAGACATTACAGAGACAGGAATGAGGTCTTTAGTGCATATACTTGTGTGTGTGTGCATGTGTATGTGTGCGCGTGCGCGTGTGTGTGTGTGTGTGTGTGTGTGTGTGTGTGTGTGTGTGTGTGTGTGTGTGTGTGTGTGTGTGTGTGTGTGTGTGTGTGTGTGTGTGTGTGTGTGTGTGTGTGTGTGTGTGTGTGTGTGTGTGTGTGTGTGTGTGTATGTGTGTGTATGTGTACCTGTATGTATAGGTTCAAAGGATCATAAGAGGTTACTACGCTAATGGCTTTAGAGCTATTATAATCCTAGCCATATTTATGCCGCATTGCCCCAGTTGTTGGTGATTAGGTGAGTGAAGTTTGCAGATTTGCAGAGGTAAGGGTCATTGGTAGTTGATACCGACCTCCTCTGTCCTGGAAGGACATGGTCACCACACAAGGAGTAAATTTGTGGTCAACCATCCACTGATTTAGGTTCTATTTAAGGAAGGTCAGGAAGAGGCTCTGTTTCACATGAAATGAAAGCTTTTTCCAGAGAAGTGGCAGTCTCTGGGAGATGTAGCTATCTCTCTAGCATGACCTGTTCCTGTCAGAGGCTAAGTTAAGATCCCTGGAGTGACTGACCCTCCTGCAGTTTGATTTACGAATGTGTGGCATTTCTATCAAGGCAGGGTCTGAGACTGCCCTGTAAGCCAGACACAACAGGTAACCCCTTAGCAACCTGTAGGAGACCAAATACAGTGACAGAGCTTTTAGTCTTTCCACGTAAGACTTGTTTTGTGTACCCTGTAATTTTTTGGTGAGAAACCTCTGTGGTCTCTACAATTGCTGCAAGTGTCTGGTGAGGTACATGCAAAAGGGAAGATTGTACTCAATTACTAGTCTGATGAGGGCTGGGTATAACAGAATTTTAACATCCTTAGGTCTAGATGTGATGTCTTTACTTATAAAATTTTCCACATAGAAGGATGTCCTTACTACTGTGGATATGTGGTGGTCAAAGTTCAGATCGCCATCAACCTGAGTACCCAGATCATGTACCACTGGGTCTACACTCAGGGGAGGGGTTGCTGTCTATAATGCAATTATCAGGGATGTCAGCTTTCCCCAAGGGAATAATAATGCATTTTTTGTAATCAGCTTTAATCCATGGCTTTAGCACCAGTCATTTGTCCGTGTTAACCCTGTCTGCAGTATATTAACATCACTGATGGACTCAGTGACTTCTCCCAATTTGAAATCATCAGGAAAATTGGTCAGCCACAGGCCGTCCAAGATTGCCTGGATTTCTGATAAATAAATTCTGAACAGTAAGGGGCCCAGCACAAAAACCTGTGGTATGCCACTGGTGACTGGTCTTTTGCTAGAGGTGAAGTAACCCACTTTGACAGTATGTGTACTGTTGGTGAGCCAGTTGGCTACCCATCTGGTAATGTAGGGGTTAATTCCTAAATGGGAGAGCTTTTCTATAATACTTGAGTGGGGGAATATGTCAAATACTGTGGCTAGGTCAAGATATGTGGTATGCACAGTCTTTCCCTCTTGCATTGCTTTGGTGACTTTCTCAAAGAAGTCAGCAATGTTTAACAGGCATGATCTAACTTTAACAAATCTGAACTGGGTTGGGTCCAGAGTTTGGAGATTACCTGTGTCCTTGTTAATAAGGTCTCTCCCTTTTTTATTTCTGCAAATCTTTTGAGTTTCTAATACCATGATGAGAATGGACCCCATTCCTAAGTCAAAGTGCTATTAAAGTTAATGAAATTAGTATTGTTTCACTCTGTGATGTCAGCCAAAAGTGCTTTTCACAGCACCCACAATGTGCCCAGTAGTGACTCCTTCTGTAATTCATATGGAGTTATGAGTATTGGTAGCTTATTTAAATATAATGGTAGACTCTTTTTTATAAGACCCCTTGCTCCTACTACAGTAGGAGCTATCTGGGTATACTTCTTCCACATTGCTCTCATATCTGCTTGCAGATCCTGATATTTTATAACCTTGTGTTTCTCTGTACGCAGGACACTGTAATCACTGGGTGTGGCAATTTCAATGATCAATGCTGTTTTTGTCTTCTTTTTTTGGACTGCTAAATCTGGTTTTCTAGCATCTATCTTTTGAACTGTTGGTAATGGATGATCCCATGTGATGTAGACTTGATCATTTTCTATGATGCTTTGTGGCTCATGTTTTCAGTGCCTCTCAGCCACTTCAAAACCATAATGTTTGCACAATCCCCAGTGCAACAGTCTCACCACACTATTGTGCCTTTCAGTGTACAGGTCCTCTGCCATTAGTATGTCAAAACCAGCAATGAGGTGTGCGACTGTTTCCAGTTCGGTTTTACAAAACCTATATTTATCTGTTTCTCCTACATGTTCAGTGGACTTTGTAAACCAGCGTGTAAGTAGACCACTGTCTGGAGCTGCCGATATTAACCTTTCATCTCTTGGTTTAAATTCACTTTTCCTTAACAATTTCTGCATTCATTCCTGATCAACATGAGGTTCTTCCAGAAGTTTTCTACACTTGCCACTATATTTATGATTTTTGCACATTTCTTGCCTTTTCATATGGTCCTTCACCTTATATTCTTTCTTTTGTTTTTTGGCACATTCAGTTGCTGTCTTATTTTTATCCACTTCTGGTTTGATTTCCATTCCTGCTTGACAGCGATATGCTTCTGCTAGGTCAAGCATAGACGTCATCTTAGATTTGTTCTCTTCAAGTTTCAAAACTTTCCCTATGTTTGGGTCTCTTGAGGACAGCAGATATGTGTGAAGTCCCACGATTGCAGATCTGTACATGTAATCAATTTCAAGGAGGCCCATCCCTCCTTCGGAATGGGGAATATATAATCTTGGTATGCATTGATTTTTATAAATCATCTGGTGATCATGAGGCATCCTTCTTATTTTAATATTTAATCTATCTAGTATGTTTTGGAGCCAATCAATCACTCCAAAACTGTAAGTTAGGACAAGCAGAGAAAATTGTTTTATAGCTTGGCTTTTGTTCCTGGATGTCAACGCTGTTTTCAGGATTAATTTAAGTCTTCTAAAGTACTCCTTACTAAGTTTTATATGCATTTGTTCATGTTTTATTGCCGATCCTTCATCGATTCCCAAGTATTTATACACTCCTTCTTGCTCAAGTTCTTTTATATCACATTCTTGTCCCAAACTGATGTTTTCCTAGTACTGCAGTTTTCCTGCTTTAAAGGTTGCTTTTGCACATTTATCAAGACCAAATGACATTCTAATATCATCTGAAAAAGTTTTAACAACCTGCAGCTGTGCTTTCAGTTCCTTGTCTGATGAGCTATAGTTTTACATCGACAAGAGAAGATGAGAAGTCTTTAGACTTTGTTGTTTTCTAGGAGTAACATTATAGCCATGGCCTAAGCTGTTAAGTAGACAACTTAATGGGTTAAGGGCAAGGTAGAATAGTAATGTTGACAGAGTCACCCTGGAATATCCCCCTCCGAATTTTTATCCCTGGAATAGCAATTTGTTCTTTATCATAATTTAATTGCAAAGTAGTCTGCCATTGTTTCATGGTCACTGTAACATAGTCTATCAGTGTAGGATGTATCTTATACATTTTTAAGCACTCTTTTATCCATGAATGTGGGATACTATCAAATGCTTTTTTGTAATCAATCCATGCCATACTTAGATTCTTCCCCTTTTTACAGTTCTCCACTATGACTTTATTTAACATCAGATGATCCTTTGTTCCATATGACTTTTTTTATTGCCCTTTTGTTCTACTGCCATAATTGAATTTTCTTCTAGATGACTATAAACTCTGTCGGCATCAGTTCCCATGTATATTTTATATGTTGTCAGTAGGCAAGTTATTGGTCTATAATTTTTGGGGTAGCTTGCAGGTTCATTCGTAAGCAGGAGCATTGTTTTACCTCTTGTTAGCCAGGTTGGTGTCTGTTCGGGATGCACGTATAAATAGTTCTTACTCATGGCTAAGTCTTCTTGCAAAGATGTTAACTTTTAACCAAAAGTTAGGTACTGCATCTGGGCCTGGTGTTTTCAGCTAGACCCACCGACCCTGGAAATTACCGGCCCATTAGCTTGACAAGCCTTATCTGCAAAGCCATGGAGAGGATCATAATGGACCTCATAAATAGACATAGGGCATTTGCAGACTTTGGATCCAACCCAGTTTGGCTTTGTCAAAGGCAGATCATGCCTTTTAAACTTGGTTGACTTTTTCGAAACAGTCACCAAAGCCATTGATGAGGGAAAGGCAGTCCATACAGCCTACCTCGATCTGGCTAAGGCCTTCGATACAATACCCCACTCGGGTATCATTGAAAAACTCATCAGCTTAAATGTTAACCCATACATCACAAGATGGGTTGCAAACTGGCTGAGTGACAGAACCCACAGGGTCAGAGTTGCTGGCGCCATGTCAGACTCAAAGCCTGTCACAAGTGGTGTCCCACAGGGCTCAGTCCTGGGCCCACTCTTGTTTGGCATCTACTTTTCCAAGTACAAGCAAACACAGGAGGGTTATGGCTGACAAAGTTTGCAGATGACTGCAAACTGGGTGCCATAGTAGAAAACACATCTGACACAGATATCCTTCAGAAGGGTCTCACAGAAACGGATAACTGGTGCCAGAGCCACGGCCTAAAGTTAAATGCCAAAAATGCATAGTCATACCCTTCGGAAAAACAAGGTTACCCCTAGCTACCAAATAGGTGACAATCCACTGAGCACAGAAGAAGTTATCAGGGACCTGGGGACCCAGGTTGATAGTAGTCTGTCATTCGACACCCATGTAGCTAAAGTAGTTAGGAAGACCTTCTACATTGCCCACCTTATCATGAAGGGATTCTCATCTAGATCAAGGGAGGTCATAGTCTCCCTTTACTCATCACTCATCAGACCAATGATTGAGTACAATGCCCCATTCGGAATGTATCTGACCCGGCACTTGCAGCAGCTGGAGAGGCCACAAAAGTTCCTCACCAAAAGGATAAAGGGTCTCAAAAATCTGTCCTATGCTGCCCGACTGAAAGAACTCCAGCTCTATTCAGTCGCCAGCTTGCTCAGAGGTGACCTTTGCCTAACATACAAGGCCATGTCAAACCCAGATTTGATGAATATGCTTCTCCTCAAAAAATCTAGATCCATCAGAGCCACAAGGGCTGGAGACTTAAACCTCGACACGGCTATTAATAGGACGTGCTGGAGGGATAGATTCATCACCCAAAGACTCCCTATGCTGTGGAACAAAATCCTGGTACATGTGAGGCAGAGCACCTCGCTGGCCTTGTTCAAGAGAAATCTTGACCAATGGATGGGAGATCGCAGATATACCCCAGGGATTACCTCAGTGTCACTGCTCGACAGAGGCACAGCAAAATAATGGGTATAGTTCCCCATACTAAAGGGGTGGCGTAAGCCACAAAATGATGGGCTAGGCTTGTAAATGCCCTCGGGCAGATAGCCTAGTATGAACCTATGAACCTATGAACCTATAGAGGCTTTTCTTAACTTTATTTCAATCTCTCTGGCTGTTACTTCATCCCATTTCATCTCTTGTACCTTTAAACTTCTTATTCTTTCTTTTACTTCTTTTATCCATTTAGCATCTTTATTGTGTTCCACATGATCTTCATAGATACTTCTCCAAAATGCATCCATTTCTTCTTTTTGGCAGACTTTCAATTCCTTTTACTTTGTTTCCCAATTCTCTATAAAACTCTTTTGGGTCATCACTAAACTGCTTATTTTGACTTTTCCTTTATATTTATCTTTGTATCTTCTAAGTTTTTCCACCTGTGTTGAAAATTTTAGTTTGTTATTTACAATAGTGCATGAGAGATCCTGGTCTGGTCTAATACTGCGCACTGATTTTATCACATCTGTCTTTCTTAGTATTTTTGTTGATTTATTCCATCTTCTATAGTCTCCACTTCTTGTCTTAATTGCTTTATATTTTTCTCTATTCGATATTTCCACGATGGTATTCAATTTCTGCCCTTCCTTTGCCTCATTACCCTGCGTTCTTGTGGCAGAACTTTATCAGTTATTAATTTAGCTGCACAGTAACATATCCTGTTTACTTCTATTATATCACATGGATCTCTATGGACAGTCCTAACTACTGTGTTCGTTTTATCAGACTTCTCACTTTTGGTATTTTATTGACCTTCTGCAATCTATTTCTTTCATTGATTTTAATATATCTTTGCCCATTACATCAAGCAACTCTTCCCTTAGTTCATTTTCTTCCAAACTAAGGGCACATCTTTTGTTTTTCACTTCCTGTGGGCATTCTATAGAAAGTTATATAGCATCTTCCTGTGGCACCTTATCTTCAATTTTATCCTGTGCCAACCGTTGCTTTGTCATATGGGAACTCACTGGCCTATTACTTCTCAATGTTGACCTCATCGGAGTTTCTGAAGTCTCCTGGCCCTTCCCTTCCTGTCTAGTTTTAATTGAACATTTATATTGATTTCCTGTGGAAGGCTCCAAAATATCTTGATATGGCACCTGACCAATTGTTTCCTTTTCCACTGGTTTCCCCTTAATTTGGATATCCATTGCTCTATCCTGTTGTGGTGCTTTCTGCATTAGATTTTCTGCACTGAATCCTTCACTTTGCAGGTGCTCCATAACCTCAGTTTCTATTTCTTTAACTTCTCCATTACTGATCTCCTTTTCTACTTTTCCTCTGTCTTCTTATTTTTTGTATTGTAAGATTTTCCATATCTGGATTCCTTTGCCTGTATTTCTCTTCAAATATCTTTGGTGCTGCTCTTTTTGCATTAGTTAGTTTTGCTTTCTCCTTGGCATAAATATTACACCATATTAAATCTCTTTCTCTGTCCCATGTCCATATTTCTTCTTCAGGTGTTTCCTGATCTTTCTGCTTCTCCTTACTTTGGGGACTCACTCCATCATGCTGTAATATAGTCTGTGTTAGACTTTCTATATTAAATCCTTCACTCTGCAGACACTCCACAACTTCAACATCTATTTCCTTAATTTCTGCTTTACTAATCTTCTTTTCCACATTCCATCTTTGTGATATTAATTTTCGTATTGTGAAATTTACTATATCTGGATGCCTTTGCCTATATTTCTCTTCAAATAACTTTGTAACTGTTTTCTCTATATTAGTTAACTTAGCTTTTTCTTTGCATACATATTGCACCATATCAAATATTTCTTTAATTCCTATATCTATATTTCTTTTTTATACTTTTCAAAAATGTCTTGGTTTTGTTGTTTACATTTTTGCACTTCCTCGGATGCCTCTTTTTCCAAACCGATCTAAGTTTCTTGATCTATATACTGTTTTTCAAAAATCTGTTGTATTAATGAATGCAAATTTTTATTTGATCCTTCTGACAATTTTTCCTGTGAAAGTATTTTTCTTTCTTCTAATTTACCTCTTGATCTCTTTGCATATCCTTTGTCTGGTAATTCTGGGCTTTTTGCATAATAATAACAATACATAATTTCTTTCTTATCCTCAATAGTCCACTCTATCGTCTTTATGGCTCTTATTTGGCCTATCATTTTTTGTGATTTTTGTGGACTGCTACTTTCTCTACAACAGGGGGGCAATCTTGGGCCTGGCTTAACTCCATTGTAGGAATCTTTCCAGATTTTGGTCCATAATGATTCTTTCCATGGCCTTGCAGATAAGTCTAGTAAAGCTTATGGGCCTATAATTCTCAAGGTTGGTAATGGTCCCCCTTTGTGCAGAGGGATTACTGTTGCTGTACTCCAGTCTGCCAGAACACAGCCAGTTCTCAGGCTGTGGTTAAACAGGGATCCAAGTGGGTCTGCTAGGTCATAATTTAAGTTGTTCAAAAGCCAACCTGGGATGTTATCTAGTCCCATTGATGCCATGTTTTTGGCCATGGAGAATACCTAGATGACCTGTTCTCTTGAGATAATAGGCTGAAGAATGAAGTATACTTTGAGGGATGACTGGATGGGACAGTGGGGTGATGTTTTCTCCAAATCTGTCAGCTAGTAGGGTGGCTATTACCTCCGGATGAGTATGGGTGATGCCATCTACAACCAGTTCACTGTGTATTCCCTTTTAGATTTTGGATGTAGTTAAAGAATGCCTTGTAATTATCCGTAGCTACTGAGGCAATTTTTGTTTTGTAATTAGCTATGGAGGACTTGACAAGATCTCTAATTTGTTTCTGTAAGCTAGAAAAGGATTTCTTCCTCTGCTGAGCCATTTCCCTCTTGTTCTTGGACATTAGTTTCTTTCTCTTATTATATAGCCTGTTTATACTAGGGGTCCACCAGGGTAACTTGTTTTTTTTGGTAATACCTGGTTTTAATCTGGTCAGGTACAGCTGATTCTATACAACTGCTTAAGTGGTTTTACAGGGCATTGGTGCACACCTCTGCATATGAGTCCATATTATCTGCATTTGAAGGGGCTTTAAAAGTTCTTATACCATCACTTAGTAGGCTGTAATATTTCTTAGAAAAATTCTTAAGCATTTTAGAGCTTAATGGGGTATCTGGTCTTATAATTACATTGAAGGTGACCGATTTATGATCTATTCTTACCAAGCAGGACATCACACCGGGGGGGGGGGTGCAATGCTCTCCCATGTTAGTACTATGTCCAGGACTTTTGAGCCTCTTGTGGGCATGCTGACTAACTGTTCCAGAACATTTGCATTGAGAAAGGCCAAGAACCTCTTAGCCAGCATGTTTGTGGTCATGTGTGTCTCTCAGTCAGTGGTAGGATAATTAAAATCATCCATGAGCAAGGTGTTGGGCTGCATGACAAGTGAATCTAGGAAGTCCGGGTATGTAATACACATACCTCTCAACTGTACAGATTTTCACAGAATGTTCATATTTTTGTTTGTATTTTAGTCTGTTCCTCATAAAATTTTGGTTTTCTGGCAAATCATTGAGGATTAAAGTAAAAAAATAATGACAGGTGTTTGAGTTACATATGTCATACTCTTCAGAAAATTCATGCTAATTCATAATCTGTTATTCTATCAACTTTTTAAGTTTGTAACAGCAATATTTAAAAAATATCCCTATTTTTGGGCCTTTGTCTGCCCATTATATATGGCTTTATCCAGATTTCTTGGCCTTAGAGGTTGAGAGGTGTGGTGATATGCTTTTCCTGTTTCAAGGTGGGGGACCAATAGCTAGCTATGATGTGGTAGGGGGCTTTGCCTATAGTTAATTGGACATGGAGCAGCTCAAGACAGTCATACTGTCTGACCTTAATGAAGATGGATAAATCTCCCTCCTTTGGTTCTTTCATGTTCAGTTTGTGGTCTGAACGTATGGAAGGCATTGCAGCCCTGCATGACAATAGTGCTTTCCATGCCTCTGAACCATGTCTCGGTGACTGCACAGATATCAGGATCTTCCAAAGTGATGAGTGCTTCCAGGGAGTGCAGTCTCTTATTTATACTGCTAGCATTAAGCAGCAGTACCTTGAGCTTATCTAGAGAGGATTTTGTTATGTTGGGAGGTTGGTTATTTTGACACTGACTAGTCCAGTGAGGTACATCTCAAGTCATTCACCCCCACTTGGACTATGATGGAATTATACAAGTACGTGTGGTTGAATGACTTGAGTGTTTGAGTGACTTGACAGATCCTAGCATCTGACAGGCAGCTAACCATAACTTGATCCTTATCCAGCCTTGTGAAAGGAACATTTGTTCATTTCACAATGGAGCCACCTATGGCCAGTACATTAGGTTTTGTGGTCTTATGCCTTATGGGCTTATTTGTTAAGACACTGGTGTGCGTGCTATCATGTGCCGTAGTTATTTTTTGCATTGTTAATGTGTGTAAGTGGTTTGTGTTTAGGAGGCCTCTGATCTTTTGGTAAGTTACTTGTGAGTAATATGTGGGTCTATGTGTTGTATCCTTATTTAGTGTGAGAAGTGTGTATGTGTGTTGACAACCTGTTTGACATACAATTTGTCCTTATATGAGAGTCTTGCTTCCAATTTTTTAAAGTAACTACATCTCTCACAAAAAGTATTTGTTTGTTTCAGGAGTAAGTAATTGTCAGTATATATGAGACAATTGCTACGTTGCCTCAGGATGCCCATGTCTATCAGGCTGACCAGAAAGATGATGGGAAACAGCCCATCAATGACAGCAGGCTCTTACTGTATGTCTTATTAGTGAAGGGGATTGGTTAATTTGACAGGACTGTGCTGGTAGTGCAGAGACTACTAGAGGGACCTATACTTTGTGTAGGCCAAGTTTGATCAATAAAAGAATGCTGCTCAGTATGCAATGGAGTTGATCCTACAGCAGCAGAAATGCTTGAAAGCATTTCATTGACAGCTGTTCATGAAAAAAGTGAGCTTATAGGCTTTTGCTTCTAAACAAGGGCACTGTTAATCCACCCCTGCATGAAGAGCAGCACCACACAAATGCAATGCTTAAATATGGCCAAAGAAAAACAAGTTTTAAGGTAACTACCATTTACAAAAGCACACAATAAACCTTCTACCTACAATCCCCAATTCAGACAGGTTAGATCAGCAAACTGCTTGACTTTGATTGACTAATGTATGTGGGGCACTGGCTACATTTTGTTTGGACATTTTCAGCAGGAATGAAGCCTTGCAGACTTTATAAATACAAGGAGACTTCCTCAATTTGGTACTCTGCTGTTCAAGCACAGCAAAGCAAGCCAGTTTTTATCATATTATGTATACAACAGTTGAATGTAATCTACAGGAGGTAAGGCAACATCTTTATCCTTTTTGTATATGAAATAAATTTCAGTGCCTTCTTTGTCACAACATAAATGTACTACCGTGACTCATTTTGCTACTACTTTATATACAATTAAACCATTGTTTCAGTTAAATGACGGCATTTCTTGTGGATATGTTGCTGAAATTAGCATTTTTGTTCAGGTGACTAATGTGTTAATTGAGTTTAAATAACACTGTACTGCAGTGCTCACTGGCAATGTGCTCTTGATCACTCTTGCTTTGCTGATTGTAACGGTATTACGTTTAAATAATATTGCAGATTTGCACCTTATTGCTTTGGTACTGTTCCTCACTAGACACAGTATGAAATAATACTGCAGTGTTACCTGTTACTGATACTAGGCATATAAAAAGCAAATGAAATTATTATCTCAGTTAATGACTGTACTTTTTAATCCTAGTTATTCTTGTATTCCTGCTTGTTACTGATTACTGTAGCATTTATGCGTCAAAAACTGCTGATCCACAGTACTTCCCTAGAAACGTCAGGGTTGTCTTGTGTGATATAGGTCTGTTTCTTTTCTGACTGCTATACTGATATTGCACCAAAACTCTTTGCTTTACAGGTAATGCACCTGAAACTACTAATTGACATTTTTCTGTAGCTATTGCAGTTACTGTACCCATACACATTGGGTTACAGTATTGTTCATTGATTTTACTAGTTAGGTAAAGACTGCATTAGCTTACTGGGTAAAGCTATTTAATTTAAATGTGTCACTTGTTTCTGGTTACATTATTGATCCTACAGATGTCTGCCACAATTTTTCATTTCTTTTATCACTTGTGAATACAAATCACAGCCCATATTCATTTATCATTTAGCTATATGCCGTATTAAGAAACTGATAGAACTCTATGTGTCTAAAGCTTCAGGCACTGAAATTCACACAAGTTTTCATTGAAAAATAAGAGAGTTAAGCACTTTTGTCCATCCACTTGGACTTCATCAGAACTACAGTGCATTTAAAAATCCATTCCTTTTAAATAATCAATCAATTTAAATAGCCACTGCACTTCTTAAAGAGACAAGTATCTTAAAAGTATAAGTTGAAAATCCCTTAAAAACTTTTAAAACAATAAATAGGTTAATAAAATTGGTCAACCTTGTAACAAATCAAAAGATACAGTAAAATTACAGTTTTGCTGCTCTTATTCTTAATACAGAATTAATTGAAATATATTAATTGAGACCTGTTTTTTGTGTAGCATCCAGTCTAGATTTCCAGAGGAGTTCCTTGCATTCTATATGGTTTTCCCAAGCTCCTCCTCTGGCATATTGTGAAATAATTTCTAAAATGCCAAAATCAAATTTCTTAAAACCAAGACATGAATAAGACTGTCTATATAATGCATTTTTCTGGTTGGCCTTTCTCACATCATATAAATGCTCATAAATCCTTTTAGAAAGTTTCTTTACTGTCTTCCCCACATAGAATGAAAGGCATTGATTACAAAGAGCCACATATACCAACCCTGCAGAGTTACAGTCACCCTTCCTAAATGTAATAGTTGTTCGAAAAACATTATTCAGGGTGACTTCATCTTTCTCAATAATATATTCACAATAATTACACCTACCACATTTAGTAGTTCCTGTCCTTGTTGTTTGTTTGCCTTTCTCTAACACATTCTTGATATTCCTCTGTACTTTGTAAATAAAGGAAGGTTTGTCTCCTAAATGTTGATAAAGTTCATCGCCCATTTTCAAAATAGCCCAGTTCTGAAAAATAATGTTTTTTACTTTGTAACTTAAACCGTCATATTTTATAGCCATAGCTTGTTGAAAGTTTTCAGAACTCAGTTGTTTATTTAAACCTATTCTTTTTAGAAGATCTGGTTTACCCAAAATGCATGGGAATTTTGACCTCCTGTTCTCCTCAACTTCCTTCTTCAGTTATCTTAACAAGTCTAAGGGGTATCTCCTGACCAAAAGCATGGAGGTCATTTTATTTAACTCTTTCATGAAAAGATCTTCATATTAGGCCATTCTGGCACCTCTAATAAATTGGCTTTTCACTGAGTTTTTCTTATAGTACATAGGGTGCCTGCTGTCATAGTGGAAGTAACAGTTCAAAAATGTCTCCTACCTGTATATGCTAGATCGTAACCCATCATTCTCTAACTTGAGTTGGACATCTAGAAAATGTACAGCTTGTACATTCATATTATGTGTAATCCTCAAAAATTCTGTTGTACAAGTCAAATTATTTTACATTTGTTAACAGGGAAAGTCCAACTTGGAACAAGCCAATTTTCAGCGGAGGAACAGGGAGAAATGCTTCAGACACATGTCCTTATAATGTGGGAGGAAACCGGAGCACCCGTAGAAAACCCACATGAACACAGAGAGGACATGCAGACTCCACACAGAAGGCACCCCAGCTGAGAATTGAACCAGAGAACCTCTTGCTGTGAGGTGACAATGCTACCCCTGCACCACTACACTGTCCAATAATTCAGGAATACCTCTATTTCCAAAGGGTCACCTTTCCAGATAAAAAACATGTCATCCAAAAATATAACATAAAAGGACCATAGCGAAGCAAATCTAGAATTAAAAACAATTTTTCTTCCAATATAACATATTTGTGACTCTAACAGAACTTGCTGGAAAGACAGATTCATTTCCCAAAGGCTAACTTGTCTGGGGAATAATCTTCCCATCTTTGTAAAACAAAGCCCATCCCTCCCTCTCTTTAAAAAGAATTTGGATAAATGGATAGAGAAATGTAAATTCACTCCTAGGGTCCTGCCTATGTCCCTTATGGACAGAGGCAGTCTGTAAAATGACTAAGGGCTCCAACACTTAAAGACTACTACCCTGATACTACCCCATCCCATATCTGGTGAATTAAAATATAATATTGTCATATCCTGAGTATAACTGGTTAAGTTTTTTAAAGGATCTTGTGCTGTTAGCCTAGTAATCAGCTATGAGTCTATGAACCTATGAAAAAGCTGAGACCAGGGAAGCAGCTATTAGTTTGGTTACTTTAGAAAAGCATACAGTTCAGTGGTTTGTTCATTTTAGTTTTCAGTTATGAAAAGCAATGGATTTGGGTATATTTTTATAACTTGTGTTAGGCCTTGAACTGACAAAGTTGCCTTCTTTCATTTCAGCTTTTAATCCTGATCATTGAGAACTAGCTTAGAGTGTCAGAAAGGAGCCAAAGGAATTAGAAGAGATCTCTGAACATGGGACTTGCTTTAATCCATTTGCAGACAACTGTAGACTGAAGGCAGAGAGGCTGAACTTTGTATATGAGGAAGTTTTAAGAATGATTAAAGAGCGTGGAGCAGCTTCTGCTTTATCTTCAAGTGTTTTCAAAATTGCTACTGGTAATAGTCAAATAGCAATGGGTAGAGTAGGAGGATGTAGAGATATTGTTGAATGGGAAGAATTTCCTTATCTAGGATTAGAGGTGGGACATACTCTGGAAAGCACTGTAAGGAAGAAGTTAGAGAATTTAATAAGTGAAAGGCCTAGCATTATGGGCAGTATTTATTTATTTATTTTATTATTTATTTATTTAAATTTGTTGACCAGGAGTGTCCGACTGGACGTAGGTCCATTTTCAGCGGAGGCCCGGGGAGAAAAGCTCCACAGTAAAATAAACAGACAGTAGTTACATTGGATTACATAGCGATTAACAATTTAACATAGCAATTACTTACAACATATTTACAGATGAAGAACATAGTACATCAGTAGACAACTAGAATCTTTATCTGTGAAGTACATAACAGACATTAACAAATGTTACAATGAGAAGTTCCTGCTGTATAATTAGTACTAGGCTTATGAGCATCTCAGCTTGCTATAATCAAGGTAGTTAGTGGAGTGGAAAGAAAGGTAGTGGTTGGATGGGGTGGATGATATTAGAGTGGGAGTTGCAAGGGCATAGCCAGCATGTGTTTAGGTGCACTTTTAGTAAAGTTTTGAAGTGGGTGCATGATGGTACGGAGGTAATTGTGGGTGGGAGTGAGTTCCATAATTTGGCTATGGCACAAGAGAATAGTGCTCAACCAGCACAGTTATTGGCTTTAGTGATCTGCTCAGTACACTGGTGGGAAGGATTACTGTTGTGAAGATCATGATCACTCCCATAATATGTAATACACAGGGATAGCCTGTGATCATTAGTTGATACTTGCAATATTGTTGAAACATATGAGAATGAGAATGTTAAACAAAGGGCCAGGTTTACCAGACACCCTACGTCACCCAGTGGGTTGCTAACTGGCTTACTGATAGAACCCACACTGTAAAAGTAGCCGGCTCCAAATCCAGCTCCAGACAAGTGACAAGTGGAGTACCTCACGGTTCAGTCCTGGGACAGCTCTTGTTTGGCATCTACTTCTCTGAAGTACAGGCCAACACTAAGGGACTCTGGCTAACAAACTTTGCAGATGACTGCAAACTGGGAGCCATTATTGAATCCTCAAATGATGTGGATACTCTACAAAAGGGCCTTACAGAAACAGATGCTTGGTGCCAGAGCCATGGGCTCAAGCTCAGTGCCAAGAAATGTATAGTTATCCCCTTTGGGAAAAAAACATGTACCCGTGAATTACCATATAGGTGGCAGTACACTAAACACCGAAAGTGTGATAAGAGACTTAGGGACACAGGTGGACAGTGGTCTCACCTTCGATAACAACATCGCCACAACAGTCAGGAAATCCTTCTATGTGGCACACCTCATCACTAAGGGCTTTTCATCCAGAAAAAAGGAGGTCATTGTCCCACTGTACTCATCCCTCATTAGACCCATTATAGAATACAACGCCTCATTTGGTATGTACCTCTCAAGACATCTGCAACAACTGGAAAGCCTGCAGAAATACCTCACTAAAAGAATCACAGGCCTAAAGCAGATGCCCTACGCTGACCACCTTAAAATACTCCAGCTATACTCTGTCGCATATCGTCTACTCAGATGCGATCTCTGCTTAACATACAAGGCCATGTCAAACCCAGAGCTGTTGGACATACTACACTTAAAGAAATCCCAATCCCTCAGAGCCACACGCTCCAGGAATCTAAACCATGTCATCACAATAAACAAAACATGCTGGAGGGATAGGTTCCCGACCCAGAGACTCCCCAGACTCTGGAATAGATTGTCCATACATGTCAAGCAGAGTGCCTCTTTCGCCCTCTTCAAAAGGAACCTTGACGATTGGATGGGAGAAAGGAAATTCACCCCAGGGATCCCGTCAGTCACCCTGCTAGATAGGGGTCCAGGGAAGTAAATAGTGTGAGAAGAAACAGCCAGGGAATTGTTATGGCTAGGCTTGTATAGGCCCTAGGGCTGATAGCCTAGTACCAACTTGTGAACCTACCGTGCACTTCCTAGAGACATGGAGGGGGCACCTTTCCCCACATCTGTTATATAATTTTATATTGCATAGAGGTTACATACAATTGAAGAGAAAGAGTGGGTCAATGGTACTGAGTAGATGTGGTAAGTAATGGGATGGGACTATAGACAGACAGACAGACTGGAAGACTGGCAGTAGGGTCAATTAAGAAGAATATGAAATAGGAACAGGTCAACAAAGTGTGGGCATAGGAAAACACTTGTAATGAATTTGGAATATAGGGGATACAGATGAATGGAGAAATTTTGGCATAGAAAGAGGGGGTAACCTATAGTGCAATATAGGCATAAAAAGATGAGATCACTTGTGGAAGTGGGCCAGATGACACCCCAATTTCTTACCACCCCATGATACTCAACATAAAATTATATTACTTGCAACCAGATGGCTGAACTCTGTCAAGCTAAAAATACGTTTGACAAACAATAATATTAAGACTAAGAAAATCCTCATAAAACTAAGTTGTACACAGAAAAAATTGAGAAGTATAAAGAAGGAAACAAATCTCCATTGAAAGGGTTCTAAGTGGCTGGAATTACAGTGGCTAACTGTGGCCTAGCAAATCAATTGCCTAATAAAAACCTATTTACCTATTAAAGGTGGTGGGTGTTGATGCATATGAGTAGGCTTGGGAAGAGAAGAAACGTGCCCTACATGACTTTTAGGACTGATTGTATTATGATATTTTCAAGTGAATCTGATACTTTGTTATATATTTCTAATTTTTTCTGGAAAATCATTCATAAAAATTATAAAAATAAATTGTTCCACATAAACTGCATGTAAAATGCATCATTGTGCAAGTTACATTTTATATTTTATCTATGTTCTTTTAATGCTTTTCACCTTTTAACTACACAAGGTGAATACCACAAAAAACATTTTCAGCAATTTAAAACTAGTGTTTACAAAAGCACAGTTTTATTAAGGTCTCATAGCTAATCACTGGCATAAAGACAAATAATTGACCGCATACTTAATTCCCTTAACTGCCTATACTTTAAAATAAATTATGTTTCATTGTTTTATACCTTTTTAAATGTTATCACTTTTTCAGACTTTTTTCTTTCCTAAAACCTGAATTCAGTAACATACTCTGATTTAAATAATTGCATTGTAAAAAAAGTCTGTCTAACAGATTTCTACATTCTCTTAGTATAAACATTTTTCTATGCCTGTTTTAACATTGGGCCGGATTCCCGAAGGCTTGCACAGAGTCTAAGAGCAGAGTAAGACTCCATGCAGCCAACATGTCCACCGAGCGATCCAGGAACAGCCGGCAGGGGCGTGCAACAGAGCTCTCAAAACTAGTCCTACACGGACAGGGCTTGGATATGCAAATTACCTCAATTGCAGGTGAAAGCTATGCAAATGAGGTAAATTTGCAATCCAGGAAACCAGAACCTGTCCGAGTAGGAGTAGTGTTATTTGCAGAAATGTACTCAGTTGACAACTGAGTACGGTTCTGCAAATAGCAAAACGGAGCCATGACAGCTCCAAAAAAAAGGATGCATTTACAGGAGGAAGCATGCCAATGGCCAAAAATACGGCCATTGGCAATGTGAAGTGATGCAAAATAAAAAATAAAATAACTTTTTTTTTTCATCCCGATTTCTGGGGTTTAAGCGTAGTGCAGCGCAGCATAGCGGCCTGTGCCCTAAAAACGAAAAAAAATAAATAGAGATCCACAAATGTGATTTTTATTGCTGATAATTTACAATGCAAATGGCTGAAGACAACATGGCCACTGAGTAGAGGTTGCTAAGGGAGGAAACTCAGTCTAAGAGATGTAACCAAGCATTAGTAGGCAATCCTATGCAAATGAGGGTTAGGATACTGAATCGCAAGTTTACATAGCAAATGAGCACAGTCAGTGGAGTGTAGGAGTAGGATAAGGGGAGTAACAGAGTAGAAAATAGGTGACATCATGAGGGGGGCATGTATGAAAGAAGTGAAGCTTTAACAAGAATAAGCAAGTTTTAGTCTGTGTAAGCATGTGTGCGCATGTGTTAGCTGCTGTGCGCGTGTTTGCACTTGTGTGCGCGGCACTGCCCCCTGAGGAAACAGAAAGGGAAAAGGAAGCACATCAAATAGTAGGAAGTTACCAGGGAGTACTAGCAGAGCTAGCAGGTGAAAACAATCAGAATCAGGCAATTACACAGGCAGTACACTAGCCCAGCCCAGCCCATAACTTAAAACTCTGCAAACAACAGTCCATTATGTTTCTTTCAAGAGACACTGCAACACTGCAGTAAGCTAATAGAAGTGAAAACTGAAAAAGCTGTACTGAGACAAAAAATGCTAGGGGCCGCCATTGCTGTTATAAGGAGACATATGCAACATGCTGAGGGTGGTGATAATGCGAATGCTGCTGGACAACCCACAGTGAGGAGACAGAGAAGAGTGTACAGGCCCAGGGTAACCTACCAGGGGCTACATGAGCTGGAGATAGTGGAGCACTATAGAGTGGACAGAGACCTCTTGCAGCAAATTGTTGAGCTGTGCAGGCCATGCCTCACACACAGAACCAACAGAGGGGAACCCATTCCAGTGGAAATGTGCTGGCCTAAGAATATTAGCAACAGGTAACTTCCAGAGACCAACTGGTGATATGATGGGGATATCACAGGCATCAGCATCTAGGGTACTGCACCAGTTCCTGGATGCCATGTTAGCACATGTCAGTGATCATGTATATTTCCCCAATTCCCGTGAGGAATTGGCCAGCAATATGCGTCTCTTCCAGCAAATAGCAGAATACCCTGAGGTAGTGGGTGCAATAGACTGCACGCACATATGAATCAAAGCACCAGCCAGTGAGCGGAGTAGGGTCTACTTCAACCACAAGGGCTTCCCCTACATCAACTGCCAAGTCGTGTGTGATGCCCAGGGCATAATACTGAATGTGTGTGCTGGCTGCCCTGGAAGCTACCATGATTCCCATATCTGGCATCTGACGCAGCTGTACCAGACATTTGCCAACAGGGACATCCCACATGGTCACCTAGTGAGGGATGCTGGCTATGCACTGGAGCTGTGGCTGATGACACCCATCAGAAATACACACACACCTAAACAGGAACACCATAATGAGGCACACGCACAAACACGAAATATAATCAAGCGTGTGTTTGGGTTGCTCAAGTCATGGTTCCGGTGCCTGGACACATCTGGTGGAGCCTTGCAGTACTCACCAACTACATGTACCCAAATTGTCATGGTATGTGCTATGCTACATAATATGATCCTGCGAAAACAGGTGCAGCAGGACCAGCATAGGCCTGGGCCAAACAGCCTCCCACCATTGCCAAGGCCATCACAGGCAGAGCGTGACTCGGAGGAGAAACAACCTGAGCCTGCCCCAGTAGGCAGAAGGAGGGGTGCCCAGTATGCTTTGGCCTTGACAAAGAGGCAACGCATAGCACATACACTGGCTCAGTAGGAACTCTGGAAATGATACCTCTCTCTGACTCGCACATATAGTAAAAGGGATGCCTAAGTTGACACTACCTGCTTCCAAACATGTATAGGAAGTGTAGTATGTGCATCCGACATAGCCAGTCCTGCAGCACCACCTGAGGCATGATTGCCATGTGTTAAGCAATATAAAGCAGTGCTAAACAGCATTTACCACCATGTAGTATATGTAAAGAAAATCGCACACACCAACTAGCACAACTGTGGTCAATGTTGAGTAATATTGGCCAACGTCCAGCAATGTTGGTTAATATTGAGCAATGTTGGACAAGCTGGGTCTAAGTATATGTAGGTCTCTCCAAACACCATTATATTGGGTGACTTCAACTACCCAAACATTGACTGGGAGCATTACTCAAGCCCCAACACCCTAGCCCAAAGGTTCCTAGAATTTATAGGTTCATAGGTTCATAGGTTCATACTAGGCTATCTGCCCTAGGGCATTTATAAGCCTAGCCAGAATGTGTTTGGCTTTCACCACCCATTTTAAATTTATTTTGCTATGCCCTTTTTCGAGGTTAGTATACTGTGCCTCTGTCTAACAGTGACACAGAAGTGATACCCAGGGTAAACCTACGATCTCCCATCCACTCATCAAGATTCCTCTTGAAGAGAGTCAGTGAGGGACTCTGCCTAACCTGGACTGGGATTTTATTCCAGAGTGAAGGGAGCCTCTGGGTTATGAATCTGTCCCTCCAGCATGTCCTATTTATTTCAGTGCTGAGGTTCAAGTCTCTCGAGTGCATAGCTCGATGGGATTTGGATTTTCTGAGGTGCAGCATGTTCATTAATTCCGGGTTGGACATGGCTTTATTAGTCAGGCCCAGATCGCCTCTGAACAGGCGGTATGCCACTGAGTAGAGCTGGTGTTTCTTTAACCGGGCAGCATATGACATCTGTTTGAGCCCTTTGATCCTCTTGGTGAGGTACTTTTGGGGTCTTTCCAGTTGCTACAGGTGTCTGGTAAGGTACATCCCAAAAGGGGCATTGTACTCAATTATGGGCCTGATGAGGGATGAGTAAAGAGGCACGATGACCTCCCCTGATCTAGATGTGAATCCCTTCATGATTAGGTGGGCTATATAAAATGTTTTTCTAACCACTTTGGCCACGTGGTTGTCAAATGAGAGATTGCTATCAACTTGGGTCCCCAGGTCCCTAATTACTTCTTCTCTACTTAATGGATTACCACCTATGTGGTAATTTGTGGGCACTTTGTTTTTGCCAAAGGGGATGACTATACACTTTTTGGCATTTAGCTTGAGGCCATGGCTCTGGCACCAGTTGTCTGTTTCTATAAGGCCCTTTTGGAGGATGCTTGTGTCAGCTGGAGAGTCAATTATGGTGCCCAGTTTGCTCTACTCAGTTGCATACCGCCTACTTAGAGGCGATCTATGCCTGATGTATAAAGCCATGTCCAACCCAGAATTAATGAGCATGCTCTACCTCAGAAAATCCGAATCCCTTAGAGCTACGTGCTCGAGGGACTTGAACCTCAGCACAGAAATAAATAGGACATGCTGGAGGGACAGATTTATAACCCAGAGGCTCCCTTCGCTCCGGAATAGAATCCCAGTCCATGTTAGGCAGAGCTCCTCACTGACTCTCTTCAAGAGGAATCTTGACAAGTGGATGGGAGATCGTAGGTTTATCCCAGGGATTACTTTGGTGTCACTACTAGACAGAGGCACAGTAAACTAACCTTAAAAAGGGCACAGTAAAATCAGTTCAGAGGGTGGCGAAAGCCAAACACACTCTGGCTAGGCTTGTAAATGCCTTAGGGCAGATAGCTTAGTATGAACCTATGAACCTATGAACCTAAGTAGGGCATAGCTGAACAAAAGCCAACATGCTCATATTTGCTCTACTGGCCCTTTAGCAGTCTGGTCTGCTCAGTATGAAAATATAAAGCAGTGATGGGCCTCGAACGCAGGATACTGTGCACTATAGTCATAGCACTGAACCACTAAACCATGACACTATTGCAGTGGTCAGCCTGTATGAAGAAATGTTGATAAGTCTATGCAAAGTATTCCATGGAAACCCTGCAGGCACAGCATAATCCCTGTCAAGTTATAACACAAAGGTGAGTCCCACAGTAAGAATAGAACCTGACTTTCAACACACACAGTAGAAATGTTAATCTTGGACATGTACACATACATCAACAAATGTAGTGGACCTCAGACAGCAACATACTGAAAGGTCACACTGGGCATGCTCACACACTTGAACAAATGAGACAAATGTCAGGCAACAGAACACTGACAGTCTGAATTGGGCATGCTCACACACTTAGGCCATGTCGGAGTACAGCAGTGGGCCACACATATCAGGCAGTTGCATGTGTTAACCCAGGAACCTCTCACTATCCAGCAATCTGCCCTGTGCACACAGTTATATGACAACAGACACATATATTATATAGTGGAACCCTGTCATAATCAAATATGCTCTGCAGATACCCAAGTTGTTCATAGAAAGTGGGAAAGCAAAGATGATAAAACCTGCAAACAGTATCAGCAATAAACATTGTGCATCCTGAACATTATCATAGGTTCAGAGGTTGATACTAGGCTATCCGCCCTAGGGCATGTACAAGCCTAGCCAGAGTGTGTTTGGCTTTCGCAACCCTGTCAAAGTAGAACACTGTGCCTGTGAATAGTAGGTCACACAAGATAACCCATTTACGTTTAGTGTATTGTGCCTCTGTCTAGCAGGGACCCATAAGATATCCCATGGGTAAACATACGATCACCCATCCACTTGTCAAGATGTCTCCTGTAGGTGGTCAGTGGGTGGCTCTGCCCATGCGAAACCGGGAATTCAATCTGGAGTGACTGGAGCCTCTGGGATAACAATCTGTCCCTCCAGCATGTCCTATTAACATCTGTGCTGAGGTATATGTCCCCGGAGTGTGTAGCTCCAAGGGAGTCGGATATCCTGAGTTGGAACATGTCCATTAAATCTGGGTCAGATATTTCCTTAAACTACAGGCACACAACACATCCAAGTAGGTGGTAAGCGACTGAGTAGAGCTGGAGTTACTGTATCTGAACTGTGCAGGGCATCCATGTGAGTCCCTACATCTGCTTGTTTTTGGAACATTTGTGGCCATTACAGTTGCTGCAGGTGTCGAGTAAGGTACATCCCAAATGTGGCATTGTAACCAAGCATGGTCATGATGAGTATAGAGGCGCAATGACCTCACTTGATCAACATGTGAAACCATATGGGATAAGTTGGGCTATATAGAAGTTCTGTCTAACCACTTTGGCAACGTGATTGTCAAAGGTGAGAGTACGAACAAGTCATGTCCCCAAACCCCTAACAACTACTACCGTATGCAATGGATTACTACCTATGTGGTAATGTGTGGGCATGTTGTTATTCCCAAAGGGGATGACTATGCAACTAATGGCATTTAGCTGTAGGCCATGGCTCAGGCACCAGTCATCCTATCTCTGTGAGACCCTGTTTGAGTATGCATGTGCCAGCTGGAGAGTTGATTATGGCACCCAGTTCGCAGTCATCTGCGAATATGGTCAGCCATATTCCTCCTGTGTTAGCCTGTACATCACACAAATATATACTGAACAAGAGAGGTCCCAGGACTGAGCCTTGTGTGATGCCATGTGTAACTGGTGTATAGTCAGACATGGCACCTGCAATACTGAGCATGTGGGTGCTATCCCTGATCCCGGTAGAAATCCATCGTGTGAGATATGTGTCGATATCAATGCCCGTGAGCCTATGCATAATGGCTGAGTGGGGTATTGTGTTGAAGGGTTGTGCAAGGTCCAGGCAGGCTGTATGGACAACCGTCCCTACACCGATGGACCTGGTAACTGTTTAAAGAATATGAACAGGTCCAAGAGGCAAGATCTGCCCACAACAACGCTGAAATGTGTAGGACCCAGTGTCTGTAGGTTCCCGATGTCTATGTGCATGAGTCCCATTACAATATGCTCCATAGCTTTGCAGAACAGGCTAGTTAGCCTTATAGGCCGATATTGTCTGTGGTCCGTTGTGGCAGCAACTCTGTGGAGCGGGACCACTATCGCTGTATGCCATTCCGTGGGTACATATCCTGCAGTAACTCTAATATTGAACAGTGATGTAATGTGAGGGTTACATCTGTCATGAAGCCCTTGTAAGACGCAGGCCGGGACACCGTCTGGTCCCATTGATGTTGTGTTGTCCACTGTGGGGAGGGCAGCACTCACCTGTTTATTTATGATGTCAGGGAGGTTACACTCTGTTGGGATGGACAGTAGCTCCTTAGAGGGCATGGGGGGGAGATATCCGCACTGAACCCGTTTGCCAGGATGTTGGCAATGTCTGTGGGTTCAGGGTATGTTTAGTCAGTATGCATTAACTCACAGCATATCAGTGAGTGTCCAACCAGGTGCCTGAATTAACAGAAGAAGGCCTTGTGAGTGTCCTATGTGTCTGGTGCAATTGTCCGTTAGAAGTGGGCCTGACATAAATACATGAGTGATTGTAGCTGTCTGTTAGTACAGATCACAGATGCCTTCCCTGTCTGGGATTGTGCTTTATCATGTAGTAGCATCCTCCTTTCATTGTATAGCTTATTAATGGCTGGGGTCTACCAGACAGGTCCTCTGCCATTAGAGGAGTGAGTCCAGTTGTTATTTGTGATAGCACGATCCATGCAGTCCACAAGGTGTCCATAGAATGTGTATGTAAAGGATTCAGCAGTCTGAGCCATACTTACCACTGTCCCAGGGACTCTGAAGGATACCACCTTGGTTTGGAGAAGTGTGACATTTGCGTTTGAGAAGTTCACCAAGATTACCCAGGATGGGTGTGGGGATGGGATATGGATGTCCAGTGAGATAAATGTATGTTCTGACCTTACCAATGAGGGGTATATCTCAGGTGTGGAACATAGAGTCCCCATGTTGGTGATGATCATGTCCAATATGTTGTCCCCTCTTGTGGGTGTGGTGACCGGCTGTGACATAGCATATGAGTTTACAAATAGTAGCACCTGTTGGGCGAGGGTGTTGGGGCCTGAGTACTATCCCCAGTCAATGTGTGGGTATTTGAAGTCACCCAATATAATGGTGTTTGAGGAGACCTTCATATTGTCCAGTGTTCCCAGGAAAGCCGAGTGTGGTTCCTGAGTTTGGGAGGGTGGTCTGTTGCAGGCAACAAACCAAAAGGCAGATTTGCACAATGTTAGGTGCATATGTATGGTCTATGATGCTTTGTGCAGTGCTACCAACCCAGAGGTATGTGTATCTGTAATGTATATGGATACTCCCCCTATTTGTGTTGGCCATTCCAAGTTTTGTGGTCCGAAAGCATGGTATGAAATATAACCTGGTAGTGTTGGTGCGCATTTGGGACCCTGAACCAGGTGTCTGTTAGTGCACAGATATCACTGTTGTCCATACTGAGGAGATTCCTGAGTGGTCACAATTTGAGGGTAACACATCTGGTGTTGAGCAGCATTACCCTCAGTGTCATGTACTCTGTAATGTCTATGGAGGTGGGTTTGTCTTTTGAGCCCTGCTTAAAAAAGGCAGTATGGTGGTAGCAAGTGCCTTAGCCAGTATTCAAAAGTCCAAGGGTGACAGGTGCAAGCTGTCCATAGGGAAGCTACGTGGCATGTTGAGCATGTCACCCCAGGCTGACAGACACTGTATCCCCTGTGAATGACACCAATATGTTAGCCAACTGTTAAACGTGATCAGTTTGTTGGTATACTGTGACATCATACTTGTAAGATGCTAGACAAGGTCAGGGTCATACTGGCCTGGGCTACATGATCAGAGAGTTCCTCTATGTATCATGTCATGTGGTCCAAAGAGGAACGTCTGAGGGTGCACGCACCAGCATGGACAATGATGGAGCCAGTCCTGTACTTGCTTTGGAGTGACCTGAGTGTATGTGTTATGTTGCGGATCCTGGCACCCGAGAGACAGCTCAAAGTGACTATTCCCTTGTTTGGCCTGGTGAGTGGGACGTCAGTGTGTCTGACAATAAGTGTCACCTATTACAAGTGTATTAGGTGTCTTGTTTAGCCTGAAGGGCAGTGACTGTGTGGCACACTGACATTGTGAACTATGTGATATGTGGGTATTGTAGTGGGGTAGCAGTTGTTTGTGTGTCTGCTTTGCAGTCTCTGCTGCTTAGGCAGAGTTCATGTAGAGCCTCCGAGTATGTTTATGTGTGATAATGTGGTTTGATTGCTGTCACTATAGGTTTATGTGAGACTGATATGTGGTGTGTGTGGTTACCTTCACCACCTGATAGACTATGCCAGTCATGGGTCGAGAGAGCTCAGCCTCCTGTATGTCAATATTGTTGCATCTCTCACATATATCTGAGTTTGTTGGGAGGAGGAAAGGGTTGTCTGTGTACATGAGGCAGATGTGACATTGTGTCAAAACCACAATATTCACTAGCTGGACTGGAGAGTACACACGAAACCGACCCCTGGACATGCCAGGATATTATGATGACATATTCAGTAGCCTGATCACAAAGGATCAGTAGGGTGTTAAGTGTGTAAAAGAGTATAACAGGGATTAGTGCTCAGGTTTGTTGGTGTTTTGTAAAGAGTAGCTGAGAAGGATTCCAGACTGAAACATGACACCTCCTTCAGCTATGTCATAAATAGCAATGTACACTCATATATGTCCTGAGACAGGGCCAACTGTACCTGACTGACAATGCCAACATCCTGTCAGACAGGCCCATATAGGCATACCCACCTCCCACTGACGATAGTCCCAGTCATCATACCAGGAGATATCACATGTAGAATGGCTGAACAGCTCCCCCCAAAGTCAAAAGCATGGCAGCAATTAGATTACATTGTTTCCCAATATGTGTCATGCATGAACTAAAGAACAAACAGACCCTGCACCTGAACAGTCTGTTGAGCCTCACCCTCTCCACAGGATCTGGAACTGTTGAATGTGTTACAGCAACATATGGCACTCCCCACAAGTGTTAGTGCACAACACACCATGGGAAGTATAGTCCAGTAAGCCTTTGAAGACTGATCTGCAAGGTCATGGAGTCCATCATGGTTGAAGTCATAAACAGAGCTATTGGAAGCTGACAAACACACAACCCTACCAACTGTGGTATGTTCATGTGCAGATCATGGTTCCCAAACATGCTAGACTGTTTGCAAGATAGACACCCAGGACGTACATAACTGAACAGAGCTACACATGTCCCACATAGACTTTGAATAGCCCTTTATTAACATCCCAGACACATGTTGTATCCACAAAACCAACAATCTGTACATAAATATGTGTTGACATATGAAGGAATGTCAATATGTCCACAGATAGATCACACAAGGTAAGAATTATGGGGTCCTGTTCAAGCTGTTGACACCTGCCGACCCACATGGCTCATTCCTGGGATTGCATAAAACAAAGTGTACACACATTACCATGTCCAGTCTGATGATATCAGCATCCTACAAATATAGCAGGAGAACAAAAACCACCCAATAAAGCATATAGCGTGCTGTGTTAATGCATATCTCTCTAGTATCATAACATAGTTAGGTAGGGGTTTGAATGCTGTGTGTTTGTGTGTGTGTGTGGGGGGGGGTGATTTCCTATGAGAGGAGTGCCCTTTTTGGAGACTGGGAAAACACATTAAAAGAGGTACATTCCTCTTTGGAAAGTCTGATGATGTCAGCATCCCACAAATATAGCAGGAAAAGAGAAACCCCCCTGCAAAGCATACAGTGTGCTGTGTTAATGCATATCTCTCTAGTATCATAACATAGTTAGATAGGGGTTTGAATCCTGCAATTGCTGAGTGTGTGTGTGTGTGTGTGTGTGTGTGTGTGTGAGACACAGTTGGTCAATGTGGTGTGGGTTTTGGTTTTACTATGGTATGACATATCATGATTAAAACAGTATGTGCATTGCACACATCAGGTATCTGCATGGCAAATAAATATGTGTACATGTGTGTGAAGCCTGCATACTACATGAATACATTTGTTTCCTTTGACAGATTGTGCCACTGCTTCTCAGGTCGTAGGTCACATATGTATGTATGTGACAAGCCCGGCCACTGTAGTGATCTGTGTCCAAGGTCATCTGTGCCACACACACCCATGACAGTTATTATAGAGTACTGTGAGTGAGGGTACATGCCTGGGGTATATGTCAGACATGTTCATACACAACAACGACTGGCAATAATGGACAGTCATTATAGGTGTACAACAGCCATGTGGATATGCATTCAGGCCCCTAATGTCTTATGTGACACACAGAGGGACTCCACAATACCTATGGATAAGTGGATACCAAGGGACAGATGACATAACACGTGGCTGTATGTACACATTGGTACCCAACATACATGTTGAGGGCTACCACCTCTGTGGTACTGTCGGGATAGTATGTATAGTAAATGTGGATGACTATGCCATAGTCGGCTTACTGCAATACAGCATGTATTGGACAACAGGTATCTGTCTGTATGATACCCTTGTGTAGGATATGCGTCCTATCCAGGGAATGCATTGTATGCCAATGCATGCATTTCCAGATGTGGATGGACATATCCCTAGTGTGTTTGCATGTACCTAAGAGGGCTATATGCCAAACAGGTGTGGTCCCAGGAATGGGTGGCGGTCAATACCACTGGTTACTGTTATAGTATAGTACCGGAAGGATCCAACTGTTACTGAGTTCCCTACAACTGTGTGTCATTTGTCAGGACATCATCTAATGATTGGTTATAGTCATGCTGTTGAGGTTGTGTATACTACCAGACTGTAAATCATTGACAGGTATTAACAGTATCACCCACAGCATAGTGTCAACCCATGTCATACACACATGTGTACCCATGTTAGTACATATCTGTAGTAGAATGCATACTGGCCATCGAAAGATACTATGAGATGTTAACAATGTGTACAACAGGGTATGTCACACATCCCATGTGTCCACTATGCACGTGCATGTAGACAGTGCGCACCCACCATGTTCACAGATGTACACCTGCTAATCTGTAATGCACACACCACACACGTACTGTTCACTCACTAACACATGCTGGCAACACTGTACACTTCAGCCAAGTGGCACATGGGTGGACAATACATACTCAGACCTAACACTGGTGTAAACAATGCTACATTGACAATCAGAGCTGTGATGCATAATGCCTGCTCAGATATACCTACAAGGATATCATTACACTTTCCTGTTGACAACTTGCTAATATTGCTACACTGCTATAATGTCACCCTGTGCATCAGAACAATGTTACCCTGTGCCTGCATCAATGTTAAAGATGACAGGATGTGGCACAGGTGTCATCATATGCACAGGGTGTGTTGTTGGTTTGCCAGAGCCCGACATTGACCCATCCAATCGACATGTGTGTGTGTGTGTGTGTGTGTGTGTGTGTGTGTGTGTGTGTGTGTGTGTGTGTGTGTATGTGAGGGGCAACAGTACACCATGGGCCAATGTTGATGTAATGTGTGTGCGTGTGTATGTGTGAGCCCTAGTTGTTTGGTTAATGTGTGTGTGTCTGCATGCACACAGCTCCACCATGTGGCTGCCATATACGGGAGGTTGTGGGACAGCCACAGACTGTACCTGCTTGGCTGTACAGATCACTGTCTCTGGGCACGGACACGGTACCTGTGCCTGGCAGGGGTGCTACGGGCAGTATCGGGTACCAACCCTGACTGGGTACTATCATCAAAGGCAGAGGTATGATGACTGGACCCATGTCCCTGCTGGGACTGGCCAGAGCCACATGCATGTGGTCTACTAGGACGGTCAATAGACAGGCCAGCCCCAGCATTGCTGGGGCTGGTACTGCCACTATGGGAGCGGCTGTGATCTGTGTTCCGTCCGCGACGACTACCAGCTGTTGCTGTTTCTGGCATGCATCCGCGTCGACGTCTCACCCATCCCACATGGTCCTGGCTCATGGAAGACACATTGTGGAGGCCATCTATTGTCTCCCCCAACGTCTATCAATGACCTCGGTGTAATTCCGGATGGCACTGGCAATGTCACGGATGCTGTCATTGATAGCGGTGTAATGGGCCTCTGCGCCCTTAGTCCCTGTCTGGTATACCGTTCCATACGTGCCTGTGCCTGCATTACAGCCCAGAACATACTGGAGGTTGTAATACCTCTGGGGGCACGTCTGCCAGGGGCAATACAACGAGTGGTGCTCCCCCGAGAACCCCTGGACATCCGCCTATGTGGTACCATTCCAGGAATTTGGCTATGGCTGCTGTGAGGGGATGCAAGTGCCATGGGTACCACACTCTCCTGGTCAATACCAACTGTATGCTGTCCCTCGGCTTAGGCCATTGGTGATGAAGGATGTATCGGCAGTATGAGTGTGCGCATAGATGGGGTTGAATGCTGTGTACTGTCAATTGGTGGACAACGACAGACCCTTTCAAACCTTCCTGTGCCAGAATACATGTCTCATCATCTCCACTATTAGTGGCAGTGACTTCAGGTTCCCTGCTGCTTTCAGCCACCCCAAACTCAGCACTTGTGAGAGGAAGACAGAAAACACACTTTACAATCTGTACATGATGTTAACGCACATGCACACATGCATACATGAACACATGCACACATGAACACATGCACACATGCACACATGCACACATGAACACATGCACACATGAGCACATGCAGACATGCACACAAATACACTCCTCACTACAGCACATACACACACACACCAGTAATCCAACACATACTCAATAGTGGGTGAAGGTGGGTGACAGTATCACAAGGCAATAAGTCACCTCACACGTGTCAGCATGCAGAATATGTGTTACTCAAGACCATGCAGTGCAAGTGTAGACAGCCCTATTTAATGACATTATACATGGCTTTGATGCATGTGTGTAGTTGTTCAGTGATTGGCTACACCCTGGAACACAATGTGTACATGGACACAACATTGCTGTGCATGTATTATCAGCTCTGCAATGTCCTGTGCACCATCACTCACAGGTATACATATCATGGCTGCATGTGTTATCTGTGTGACACATAGAATGCCATGTGTGATTACAGTGTCTCTGTCCATAGCAGATAATAGTGGGCACAGGTGTAGCACATGCATGCTATGTACACACACGGGATGAGCGGTGCATGTAGATGTGAAGGAATCCCAGTGTTCAACATGGCACTTGTACAGTGGTTATGGTGAGTGTGGGACATATTGCAGATATGTCGGTGCCAGCCATGACATGGCATGCTACACAACTACAACATTAAACACCACACATACCCAATGTGTGTCATGTGACCTATACACCCAATAGCATTCCAGGACATATATGTGACATTTTGTACAGATGGCGACTGCTGTGCATATTGTGTCTACTGGCATATGTAAGCGCACACACAACATGCTATGCATATTATGTATAGGTGCATATGTTTGCACACACACAACATTGAGGTGCAAAGCAATGATTGCTATGTGTAGTACTGTGGTCACTGTAACTGGATGGGGTGTAGTACCATGTGCCATCATCATCATGCATCTTGTGGTCACTCATGGCTACTAATGTGTGACAGACCACTGCCTAGCATGCTGTACCTAAACTGCAGTGCCATGGCTACATTCACAATTACACAGCCACTTTGTACATGGGTGTGTGAGGTGCCCAGTAGGGAGCATTGCCTAACATGACTGTGTTATGTGTTGAAGAGTGTTGCACAGCCCCATGATAGGCCTTTACCCCTGAGGTACATCATGTGTGTGTGGATGACATGTGGGATACAGAAGTGTGACCTTACAGCGGGTGTGTGGTAATGCCATATGCAGCATGTTTTGTGTACTGCGTATGATAAACGTGTTATGTTGTGTACAGCTGTAGCAACTATGCCTATCCAATGTGCAGTACAGTGTTACCACAACTGTGTCTGATGCTCTGTGTATTGCATGTCATTGAGGCAGCTACTGACATTACTGAGTTGTGCAACGTCTTACTGCAAACATGCACGGCATGCATTATGCGAAGGTGTGTTACGTCTACATGGCCTACACCTCACCTATGACATGCACATTTCATTACCAACATTGCAGTTATACCACACTCACCAGCATGGATCATCTGCCCTGCTGACACACCAGAGGGGCCTACGAGAATATGAAAGAGTTCGTCAGTGGCCACAACTGTGGCATTGCTACAGTGAGTATGCTAAACTACAGTAGAAAAACAGTCAACAGTCACAGGTGTAGAGATAATATTAGAAATATCAGTATTGCACAACACTAGGCAGCACAACTGCTAAACACACAGTACACATCTCACGTAGACATAATCTAACAATACAATTAACTGTCTACAGATAGGGCATGTTACCTTCTCGCTCCATGTGAACATGCTGGGTGGCGCTGGCCTCCATGACAACACATGTCACAGGTTGTTGCTGCTGTTGTCCAGGAGCCACCATGCTTAGGAGCAGCTCCTCCACTCTGGTGAGGAGGGGGATGAATGGCCACCCCACCACCTGTGGCAAGCTGTTGTCTTTGGATATCAGAAGCATGCCACCGGACATGTCTAATTAAATCACTGCAGTGATGGTGTACCTGCATGCTTATGTCATTTACCCAATGAACAAGATCCTGCCACAGTGCAGTCCACTCCTGCTGGTGCTGGCTGCTTTGGGAAAACAGCATTGTTTACTGCTGCACCAGGCTTTGCACAATCTCATCTTCCTCTGCTGCTGTGTATGACGGGTTGCGTTGGTGGGCCATCTGGCTGAAAAAGATATGAACAATATGTGTGAGTGAGTCCTGTGGCACACTTTAAACCTTTAACCAAAGATATCACTTTACTGACATATATACCATCCATTTGTCTGTCAGAGGTTACACACGTTCAATACCACTTATTAGTTCTCAGGCCACAACTGACTAACAGTGTCTGGCACACTCTATATATCGCACCACTATACAACAGTACCCGGCACACTGTTTGTGACACAATGCACCTCGACACAAGGGTATATATCATGCCAATGCACGAACAGAGATGTCATCCATTGCAATGAATGTAAAGTACAGTTACAGTAGTACCAGTCAACCACCCTAGTCATTGATGCCATAGCCCTGCCTAACATATGTGTACAGTTGTTACTATAGGTGGCATACTGCTGTAACAGAGTATATATGTTGCTGGATACACACGTATACCCTGTAACACACATATGATTGCAGCCATGGTACAGGCATAATTACACACATATCAGACCAACATGCAACGCACCACTGTATGCCAACACAGATGAGCATTACCTGTGTACCATACAGTACTGTGTGCCACTACTTACAAACCCTTATGCCTGAGTTTTGTCCTCTGTGCAGACTACAGGAAACACACAAGACAGTGTTTTCAAGCAATGTGAACACACACCATACTGTGCTGTTTAGGCCTACAGCTTCAGGTAGTACTACAGTTCATATGGGAGTTGGATTCACCAGCAGTACCACTCACTAAGCATACATGTATTGCTTTAGCCTACAATGAAACACCACGGTCGTCAACAAGGAACTATGTCACATCGTATGCCATACTACTATGTCTGCCTAACAGTACAATACACATCTTTTGCTGGCGTCACAGCTAGGAAAGACACTACCATGTCAGATACAACTTCACACTAACCTATCACACCTTTACAGACCTTGCACACATTCAGCATTACACTTATTCAACCTCACATAGCAGGTACTGCATTGAGTACATGTGTGAGTGAATAGTGTCATAGGTAGGTGATATGCTATTGGCCCTAGGGTCTACAGCAGCCTAGCCATATGCTACCCTGGCCTTTGACACACATGTACTTTGATTTCACTTGCCCCTGCCAACCAGAACCACAGAGGGGGTTCCTGGGGTGTATTACCAATCTCCCAAACAATCATCAGGGGTATTTATGACAACTGCTAATGAGGAGTCTTGTTTGCTATTGCTAGGTGGTCTATTCCAGTGTATGGCATATCTCTGAGATAGGAACCTATCCCTCCAGCATGTGCTGCTTAGTCAGCTGATGAGATTTAGGGCCCTAGAGCATGTATCCTGGAGGGATTGTGATATGTTGCCATGGTGGTTGTTACCCAGCTATGGGTGTGACATACCTCTGTATGTCCGGCAGACGTCACCTCTGTGTGGCCGGTATGCAATAAAGTCTAGATGTGGTTTTGTGAGTCAGTCTGCATAGGGCATCAGTTTGCAGCCAGTATTACCCTTTCTGAGGTATGTCTGTGGCCTTTCCACCTGCTGTAGTTGACATGTGAGGTACATACCACACAGGGCATTGTGATGAGTAGAGGGGAACACTGACCTATATTTCCCTAGATGACACACCTGTTGTCATGACACATACCACACAGACAGATTACAGGTCTAGTGTGGCACTGTCTTTACCAAAGAGGTGGCTGCTGTCCACCTGTGTCCCATGCTCCCTTTTCACACCTTCGGTGTTGGGTAGATTTCTACCTATGTGGTAGTTAATGGGTACAGTGTTTTGGAAAGGAGGAATGGCACTGCAGTATCAACACTTGTCTACAGTCCATGCCTTGGTCACCACACACCTGTTGCCGTACATATGGCCCCATGTCTCTCTCTCTCTATATATATATATATATATATATATATATATATATATACATATATATATATATATATATATATATATATATATATATATATACACACATATATATATATATATATATATATATATATATATATATATATATATACACACACATACATTTACACATCCATTGCTGTACACATAGATGTACATATAGGCACATGTACAGTCCACCTTTCATGGTGGGGATATCAGTTATGCGACAGTTGTGGGGTGTACAGTTATGTGATTATATTGCACAGTGTTGTGTAGAATGCATGTGGGTGTCCTCGGCCCATGTAGCTTTCGCAGGCCTCACTGGCTGTAACACAGCAGATCTGACAAATCAGTCCCACAGCGTTTAACCAGCACATGACATATATCAGCCCTGCATGCTGTTTTCTATGCCACACACTACGAACTACATAGATATATGCACATAACAACCTTCAACGACAGATATCTGTCCACCCTTCACTAACAGTTGCAGTATGTCCCTTGCCCTATGCACATATGCAGATACAGATAGATACATACATACTGCTGCCACACATGGATGATTTGCAGTGTGTAGATTACTCTTCAGGAACATCTACTACATGCCAACACATACATATGAGTTACATACCTTACCGTCTGTTACAGTTTTGTAGTTTTTTTTTTTTTTTTTTTGGTTGTTTGTTTTGGGTTTTCTCCCTCTGTTTCTGTTTCTCTCTCTGTTTCTCTCTCTGTTGTCTGTGTCTCTGTCTGTGTCACTCTCTCTCTCGCTCTCTATCTCCCTGTACCTGCAATGATATTGCATGCGTGGACAGCAGGTACAGCCTGCTTTTCTAGGTATGTGCACTTGTGCATGTGACAGCCTCTGCACCAATTGCTGCCCACCATTCAGTAATTGCATGCAGCCTGCTGTGTGCTGATTGCATTACTCACTGTGATTGCAGCCCACTGCTATAAAATGCTAGGTTAGGTAGGCGTAGCCCTTTCAGATTTCCAAGATGGGGCCCATGCTTGTTTGCTCTGGACACTGTTGTGTCCATCAGAAGGTTGGTATATGTCTCTTATCTGAAGCTAGGGTTGTAACCAGTGATATGCATGTTGTACTCAAACCTGAATGTTACTGCTTCCAGTACACACTTCTCAGTGTAGACATGTATTCACCCCTCCAAATTCTAAAACAGGATACATGGGAGTATGTACTTTCTTTCTGAATTAGACATTTAACTGCCATACAAATGTGGTTAGTGCACTGTATTCCTGTGGCACATGCAGTGTTTGTGAACTGCTATACTGCAATTATTACGTTACTCACCTCTGAACAGTTTGTGGTTTGTTTGTGTTGACATTAGCACAGGCTGCTCAACACAACTGGACATATTTCAGTACTGAGTATGCCTACCTACACCCTGTTTTTTGCTGAATACACAGGTATGTTGTACCTTTGGGTAAGGGTGCAGAACTGCAAAGAGCATTTTTTATTATCATGTGAGGTTTATCTTGCTGACCGTATAGGATTGCTGTGTACCTGTTAGTCTGTCAAGGCAAGTAGTCTGTCTGCGTAGCTCCCACCTGTGGACATATTCAGATGGTAGCTAGAGGTTAGCCTATTATACTTTGTCTGTGCACCACACCAGTCTTTTCAGCACTGGCACATTGGTATTGTCACAGTTGGTTGCTAGCAGTACATGGCTACATCCTGTGATATTTCTGTGTTGAACTCCTACATACTGGCATGTTTGTGGAACTCCTTCCAAAGCTATTTGCAGAGTGTGTAACAGCAGTAATGCTGATATGCCTGTGTGTTTCTGCCTCTGCCAGGCCTCAGATACTCTCAGGTATATATTTGAACAGCCTCAGTGAAAGGTACATATATGTTAGATACACCTGCAATATATTACAGACATATTGCAGTTAAGACTTTCTTGGGAATCAGAGCATATGTATCCCTACACCTTTTCTGACGTGCAAGCAGTGTCTACTCTCACCTATTGGCATTATTCATTACGTGTGATTCCACACTTGTCTGCCTAAAGTTAGTACTTTCCAGAGTGATTCAGTGGGGCACAGCTAACATTTGTTTACAAATCAGGGACATCTCTGTAAAGCAGTCACAGTTGGGGTGTCTGGCCTCTGCCCTATTCAACTTTGCCAGTATTTATCTTGGTCTGATACTGTGTGGTGTTTGTAAGGTGCTACTGTAACATTATTCCCTGCTTGGATGGCTGGTTCTCTTTTCACAGTCATGTCATGCAATTCCACAACAACTGCTGGTAAAGACCCACAGAACAGGATTTGTGTTACACCATTCCTAATTTCCATTTACATTCACTCATTGTAACGCATGATATATTTATGTCAGCAACAAGTTATTTGTATATCTGTTGTGGCTTAGTGGTAATTCATGCAGTCTATTGTGTCAATGGTCTGGGGTTCGAGACTGACAGTGGTCTTTTCTTTTGCTGCTGAGCAGAACAAGGGCCCTTCCATAGAGTGACTACCGCACATTTAAGCAGTTGTAAGCGGGTTTGCATGGGTTTGCACAACACTTAGCAATACTAAGCTAAGCGTACACATGCGCACACTTGCTTAAACCCACTTACTACCACTTAAAAGTGCTTACTCCCGCTAACCCCCCATGCTAATTTCTTTTAAAGAAAAGAAAATGGGGAGATAGGAAAGTGGTGAAAAAGGGGGCACAAAGAGGGACAGACAGTAGGTAAACAAGCTTGGGATGTGCAGAACGGGTGTAGGGAAGGTCCATAGCTGCCCATTTCTTTACCAGCAACAGCTGTGCATATGCAATAAATTTGGAGTGAAATTTGAAACCTTCCACCCCTGGGGGAGGGGTGAGGACAGCAAAGTATGTTGTACTGCCAATTATAATTATCAGTTTACATGTCCAGTGGACATGTGTGCGAAATGGGCAGCTATGTATGGGGTGTAATTTTTTGTGGGTACAATTGCCCTTTTTTTTTTTTTTTTTCAGGTGAGAGTGGAAAGTGAGGTAGAGGAAGTAGGTATGTTTGGGGAGGTAGGTTGGGGAGGTAAACAGACAAGACAGACAAGACGCATACAGGGGCAGTGTATGACACATGGGGTGGGTGAACACAATTGACGGGGATGGATGTTTGGAAATCACATGCCCATGAGCCCACAGATGGTAACAGTGGAACTGAGATCCCCACCCATGGGCAGTCACCACTGCACCTTCACAGCCCCGAGGGTGGCTGTGCTGAGGGCTGTGTAGGACGGGCAGGCTCACCTGTGAGTCATGCCACTTTCGCCTCGAGCTGGCGTAGGGGATCAGTGACTGAATACTGGATCTCCCTATGCACCACAGACCGGACCCTTCGAAGGGTGACAGGTGGCCCTTCTCCGCCCATGCTTTCATGGGGGGGGCGAGCCCCATCCCCTGCAGCGCTTCCACCTGAAGGTGGCACAGGACCAACGGAGGAGGGGAGCCTGGGCTGAGCACCGGACCTGCTGGTGCCAGGTGCACTCGCCAGCTGAGGAGGGACAGGTGGGTCCGCTGGGACCGGCCTTCCCATACATTCTGTGATTAGGTGTGTTTAATTACAACATAAACAACAGCATTCCAGAGTAGTTGTAACAGCATGCATTAATATTCCCATTAACCCAACACACCAAGGTTCCAACAGTTGAACAGCAAGCATAACACATGCATATATTGAACAACAGTGGATATTCCAACAGCATGCAGGGATGTTTGGTAGCAACAGGCCACCATGATTGTGGTGTTTAAATAGGGCACATGCATCAACGTGAATGCAAATATTTATAGAACAATAGGACATATGTCCCAACAAATATTTAAGATTACACATACCCATTGAGGTGTGGAATTGCATGGTTTATGCACATACAATAGGGTGTAGAAAAAAACCTCGATTAACATCTTATAATTACTTTTAGTCTACACTACATTCCTAGTGACTGCAAGTGTATATCCCCTACATGTATTATTACACTTGCCACCATGCATTAGGTTGTGTAATGAGTTTGGCTAGTTCTATATATGCCTGACCTATATCTGACATACTAACTGTCCAAGATGCAGATGTTACTACTACATATTCCTTGATTGCATTTATATTTCTTTATCTACATATCTGGATGTTTTCACATAACATTTTCACTTCTATTTGTACAGAACCCTGCATTTTTTGACACACACTCTCATTTCTGGGGAACAAATTTACATGCTACTCATGTGCCAGATTACTTATGCATGCCAGCCAGTAACCGACTGTTGAGGACTGTATATATGCTTCACAGCTACTAGCACCTCCATCACCCACTTTATATGGGACTGCACAACTCTGGGTTGACAGCACTTTTAAAACAGTACTATTTGTATAACACAAGGGTACAACAACATTTCAAACTAAGTGACACAGACACACTCTGGGTTTTAGACCTTTATTAATGACATTACACACTTATTGGACTACAACACTTTATTTCATGCTCTCTCCCCTATTTTATATAACAATACATGCAGAATAATCACTAACCTGCCTGGTGGCGCAGCCTTAGCAGCCTATCTACATAGGCTTGCTGATTCGCAGCACAGTCACCTGCAGCTGTAAAGTAAATAAAGGGATATTGAGACATACCTATCCGTTATACAGAATCAATTATCAATTCCTACATACTGCATTCCATGGGCCTCCTGTATCCATTGGTTCAGGTGGTCCTGCATCCGTCTCTTCAGTTCTGCATGGTGGTGACAGACCTGCTCACAAGTCCGAGGAAATCCTGTGACACTGGTGAGGTCATGAGCTAACCGGTTCCAAGCCTCTGCCTTGTACTCTGTCCCTTGGAACTGGCCCTGCAGGACTCTTGACTCATTATGGTGGACAAGGAGCCAAACCATGTATTTCGACTCCTCGATGCCCCAGCATTACACTCGGAAGCATGTACCCTCTCCAGCAGCAGCCATTCTAACTGCAGATGTGAGCTACAATCAGTTATGGCGAGTATTCCCGCCTATGAGGCTTAAATATGCCGCATTTCCCACACTTTTCTGTGATTGGCCATTTTTGAAAATTCTCGGCTGACTGCAGACCTGCTTAGTAATGGTTAATCTACCATTACTAAGTATATGTATGTTAACAGTGGCTGTTTCTCCTAAGTTGTCATGGCTTAGTGATTCTGTACTTTGATTATGATGCACAGAGTCCTGGGTTCGAACCTTGTCATTCATTTTATTTTCATACTGTCCAGATACGCTAGGGGGTGTGGCTGCATTTAAGCAACTTTGCTCTACGTTGCTCCACAGTGCCCTATGGTGCCCTGGTTGGCACGGCACGCACGTCCACGCAAACACTTTGCTCTGGTTAAAGCGCTATTTCGCTATGAGCACCTCTATTGTGCTGGGTAAAGCACTCTTAAACTTTGGGCAACTCTATTGCACTGGGTAAAGTGCTATTCAACTATGGACACCTCTATTGCGCTGGGTAAAGTGCTCTTAAACTTTAAGCACCTCTATTGTGCTGGGTAAAGCGCTATTAAACTATGGGCAACTCTATTGCGCAGGGTAAAGCGCTGCTTAACTGCAAGCAATTATATATCAGGATCCTTTAAAAATATATATTTTGTTCACTGATATATTGGCCATTTCACTGCTTTTTACTGATATTTTAATCATATTTGTCAGGTATTATTCCATGTACTGATTTAAAACATAAATAAGAAGGGGAGTGGTGAGACTTGAACCGTGAATGCCTCTTTTTTGTGCGAACATTCTACCATTACGCTATTGCTATTTGGTGTGATTTGCATAAACATTCTTTCTTATGCTCTTCCATGTCAGAATTGCTAACTACAGCTAAGCAATGGGCACACCCGCGCACACACATGTAAATGCGGGCAGCTATTTCAGGAATTAAAAAAAAATAAAATAAATGTTTTACTTTTTATAACTGTGATGGGGTTTACAATGTCAGGGAGTGTGGTGTTGGGTGCAAGGACATTTGAGCAGACTCGCTCTTGTGTACTTTCATTTTACTTTTCCAAACCTTGCAGGGGCGTGGACATTTAAACTGCTTGGCAGTCGGACACGCCCCCTGCTTTCCTACCCGGTCCGTGTAAGACTTACAGTTCAGTCCGCGTGCCCTCATGAATATTCATGGCACGCTGACATCATACCGTTCAACTGCAGCCTCCAAGTAAGACTTATTAAGTCTTACACGGAGGATTTGTGAATCCGGGGAGTTGTCTTATTGTACTGATAAAATAAACTTAAAGTAGGCACAAGACAGCACATATAATGGATTTTATCACTTAAGTCCTAAAGACTGTGATTGCATTTTTTTAGTTATTAACAGGCAGTTCATGAAAGGAACAAACATTGGAACTCACCTGTAATACTTGTAGTGACAGGAAGAGGAAGTACCAAACAAGATGTTATTTTCTCTCTAACTCGATAAGGTGGCTGCTTGGTGCATCACATACAACTTCCTCCCTTTCATAGATCATTTTTACTGCTATAACCTTGACTTTAAAAAAAAAAGAAAAAAGAAAAGAAACAACAATGTTCAATTTTTAACTACCAGATGCTGTTTTAACATTGTGCTGCAATAAACTACAAATGTGATTTTTTTTCATAAAAGGGGTGCCATTTTGTACAGCTGTCACTGTATACTGACAATAAGAATGTATACCACAGGAACATATACAACACATTATGCAGAGTAACATGTTGTCTAATTGAACTAATCTAGCACTATGGGATGAGAACTATCCACAGATACGCATCAGTCCCTTGTGTCTCTTGCAGCATTCTCTGACATTATCGACCTATATATGCACAACAAAGGCACCTGTTTATGAAAGTTATATGCTGACAATTTCTGTATAATGCAATGCATACTTCCATGTTTTGCAGACCTGTTCAGGATACTGGCAATTCAAAAACAAGGCTTGGGCAGGCAGGTTGTTTGCAGTATGTAGCATATATTATGGGGGACAACTGGTGCAAGTGAGTAAAGAAACACAGGTTTTGGAATTCAGAAATTTCAGAGATATAGATTGCTATGATAAAATGGGTGAGCACTGGTGTAGTGCATGGGAAAGTATCAGTGGACAAAGCAGGGACAAGTAAATCTGTATATGTTGTGCTATGCTGATTTAAAAGGGTGATCATGCCTTTAAATGTACTTTGGGGATAAGAAGTTCCCACAGTGTTCATGTTGCCTCTTAACAATCCATTATCTTGACCTGATTTCATCCATGGCCTTCCACTTCTGTGATATCTAACCATATTGCTCTGCCCCGGACATCTGATTTTCCTTTTGTGACAGTTCCTGTTGCCCTAAAGTTCACTTGGAGGTATGGCCACAGGAACTTCTCTCTGCAACTGTTGATTGTCACTGTTTTCAAAGTCTCTATTTTCTTGTGACAGAATTGGATGTCACAATTGTGGTTGCATACCTTCATTAAATTGTATGTCACTTATCACTGGCTTAGCATGCAGGGCCTTTCTCCACCCTGTGTTGTTCTGTATACCACTTTCATTCCTCACAGGGCTATCATCCTCTGTGTTGGACCTATTCTAGGTGCATAAAGACAATCTATTTGCACATCACTGATGCTTAGTTACCCAACTTACCAACCTACACATTACTTCAAAGTATCTATGAATTGCTTTATTTATTAATTTATTTCTTAGCCAGGTAAGTTGGCTGTCCTACAGACCCTTCCCAGTAATGACCAATCCAGAGGCAGTAGTAAGAACATGTAACACTTTGTAAAATCAATATGCGAAACAAATGAATATAGGCAATCAAAATAGGAAACAATAGAAATAAATGTAATACAGACTGGTACATTCAGTTTGAAAATGCTAACATCTTCAGAAACAATACACCTCCAAAAAGCAAGCCTCAAGTTTCTTCAGAAGCATAAGCACCACGAAATTCAAAGGAAGACACAGAAGTAGCTGACATCCATCTTTATTCTTTCCATCCTGGTACCTCGGCTATTCGCCTTCAATGGGACAAACTTTAACATTTTCAGAGTTCTTTTATATATGCATTAATTGGTTAATTAGGCATGATTAAATTAATTAAACAACTTAATGTCAAACATTTAACTCTTTCACCACTGAAACCTATTCCAAGGAAAGAAACATTTCCATTATTTGACAATTTAAAATTCATTTTTTTCCTTTTTTTTTCTCCACTTACAAAAATTTCTAAATATTAGTTACACAATATAAATATAAATATAAATATAAATAAACTAAACACTCCTAACTTAGATAAATTTCCTTAATACAATTAATTCTTAACATTTAAACATTGTGTGTGAATGTAACAACTTATTACTCATTTTAACTTATCAATATTACAAAACTTCATTATTTCAATGAAACTTCAATGTTTGCTTGAGTTTAGTTTAACACATAATTATTTCACGTGGAAAAAAGAATATTTTTTGCAGACAAAAGGAACAGCCATGGGTGCTGCTTTTGCTCCCAGTTATGCAGTGATCTATATGGGAGAGTTTGAAAAGGAATTCATGTTTCAGAACACATTTTTTGTTAATAATGTTTTTAAACGTTATATTGATGATTTGATTTTTGTATGCAAAGGAGATATGAGTCTCTTTGATGAATTTATGGTGCGTTTAAATAATAACCACCATGGTTTAAAATTTGTGGCACACGTATCTGAATTTCGAATTCCTTTTCTTGATGTAGAATTTTATGTGGGGGTAAATGGTTTAGTTGAGCATAAAACATATAGAAAACCCACTTCAGTAAATAATTTTCTACATGCCAGCAGCATGCACCCAGTACATTTGATTAAGGCTATACCGGAAGGAGAATTTAAAAGGAATTTAAGGAATACTTCAAACAAAGATCTATGGGAGGAGGTGTGTGATGAAATTGTGGATAGACTATATTCACGTGGATACGAGCATGACAAGCTTCAATCTATAAAATATAGATTGTGTAAAAATAAAACATTTGGGAGAAGAGGGCATAAATATGCATCTGAGTTTGAAAATGTGTCAGAGTTAAACAACTTGTTCTTTGTATCTAAGTATTTGAACTTTTCAAACATTATGGAAAAAATCATTAGAGATTTGTGGCCTGTGGTGAGTGAAGATCCTGTAATAGGTCACCTTTTTCCCAAACACATTACCTTTTCCTATAAAAGGTATCCTAATTTAAAAGAGATTTTGAATAGGAAAGTTGAAGTTAAAATAGATGGTAAGATAGGGATGTATAGCTGTGGGAGATGTTCTGTCTGCAATAAAACTAAAAATATGCACGGGGTGAAAATAAATGGAAAGAGGTACACTGCTTTTGAAAGGTTTGATTGTAGGTCAACAGGTGTTGTATACATATTAGGTTGTGATTGTGTTCCAGCAAAATGGTATATTGGGCAAACTACTAGACAAATTAAGATTCGTATTTTGGAACACCTGGGTGACATAAGGAGGGGTAATCTAGAGAGCCCTGTAGCTGCACATTTTTGTAGTATACATAATGGTGAGATACCAGGATGGAAAGAATAAAGATGGATGTCAGCTACTTCTGTGTCTTCCTTTGAATTTCGTGGTGCTTATGTTTCTGATGAAAATGCTAACACATAGATACATTCACTGGCATTGACAGAAATACACCCAAGAGGGTGGCTTAATGGTTAAGGTGTTTGCTTTGCAAGCACAAGGTGCAGGGTTTGAGTCTCACAAGGGATAAGTGGCTAGGTTTAAAATGGCTCATAAGGGCAGTTAACTTAATACTAATCTATAAATTTTCTATGAAAATACAGTCAGGATTAGAATAAAAAGTGCAGTAATGAATAAATCAGAGAACTGATACCTGCTATTAATGCAGATACAGAGCCTTAAGGTTAGAACAAAGAGGAGACCGCATTCACCTGTGTAGCAGACAACAAATGTCCCAGAAGTCTAGTTTTCAGCTACTTAAAGATTTGTTCCTTCCTAATATTTCCTGGTTGTCAGTTCCAAGAGGCTCTGACCAATTTTTCCAAATGATTTCTAACCTTCCACTAAGCAAAGTCTTAACCTTTTTAATTTTAGTAATTCTTCTTCCTTAAACACTGAGGCATAATTAAGTAGTTTCTAGTAGGTCAGTTAGATGAAAGCAATATTCTAAATTTAGTCATTTGGAAGTCTTTGAAGCTAACATAAGTATAGCATGATCCTTAAGAAGGAGTGACCTAGCCTGCTACTGTGACAAACTGTAATATTAGTGGCCTCAGACAGGGATATAATTGCATAGATCATTTTTACCCATGCTTGAAGAACACTGGTATTGTGTTATAGGTTCATAGGTTCATAGGCTGGTACTGGGCTATCTGCCCAAAGGCATATATTAGCCCAGCCACATTGTGCGGTATTCACCGCCCCTTTAGTCATTCCCTAGACCCTTGTACTAGCAGCTATTACCCTTGGCCCCTATCTAGTAGTGCTGTTGGTGTGATCCCCAGTGTGAACTTTCTGTTACCCATCCACTCATCAAGGTTCCTCTTGAAGAGTGATAGTGAGGGGGCTCTGTCTTATGTAGATCGGGACCCTGTTCCATAGTAAAAATAAATAAATAGATAACTCCCAAACACTAGAGGTGGTCTGTCACAAAAAAACAGTCAATACTGGCAAAAAAAAGACAGAAAATCCACCTAAGGATGGCCAGTCAACGAAATCCACAAATGTTCCGATTAAAATATAGTCCTTTAATACGAATAAAACTTTGACTTGAAATAAAATGAAAAATAAAAAGCTCAAAACTGTCCCTTGAATATATCCGATAAGCGTTTTCGACTGTTGTCTTCCTCAGATCGTATATCGATCTTTGACACCATGCATCAGTCTCATTTAGGCCCTTCTGTAAGATCTCCATGTCAGCCGGAGACTCTATTATAGCACCCAGTTTGCAGTCGTCCGCAAACTTAGTCAGCCACAGCCCTTCCGTGCTTAAGGGTAGTGAAACCCGGTGCATATTATACACTAAATACTTGGTGTGTATATAGGTTTATAGCTGTGAATATTTTAGATTTAAAAGTGAATAGGCTAGTAAGTTAATCTGGGTTACTTCACTATAGTCCTGACATGGTTTGTAGTGTAACATTGAAAAATGGCCAGATCTAGCCATGTTCCAAGGTATTTTTCCATTCCATTATCTGTGTCTTAACTCCACATGTCATCTTTGCTTTATATGCTCATTCATATTTGGGTTTCAAGTAGCATTGTACTGCTAAGCAATATCATAACAAATTGCTTTCACGTGGAATTAGATATCTGGCAGAAATAAAGTCAAATGTTAGGAAACTTTCTGTGAACTGCAGCCAGATCTTTTAATTACTTTTAATATTGTCATTCAGTCCCTTTGAAACACTAAGTTGTGGACAAAACATCACTGTTATACAACTGGTTGCACAATATTTGCATGTTTGCTAGTCAGAAATACAGCAAGATATTTGCAATCAATTCTCAAGATTCCAATCACAAAAATGAGATGTTAGACATATAAAAAAGGTCAAGATTGCAGTACCTCAGTCTATAGCTCTTAGTCTGAGGTAGAGCAACCTTTGAATTAATTTATAAAAGTCGCAACTGAGTAGGGGTGCAGGAAATGCTATGCTGTTCAGGCTTATGGTGTGCAATCATTGTTTTGTGGTCATGCTTTTTGGTACAAGTCACTACTGCATCACATATCTGTCATAGATATTATCTATTAATTATCTGACTCGATGATCTCAGTTGGTTTACTCACATATCTAGGTTCTGTATAGCTTAGAGAATAATGACAAAAGAATAGACAACATAAAAACAGATATCTGTCAAGTATTAATGTAAATAGCTAAAACAAAAGTTAAGAAAACTGAACGCAAGTGATGAAACTACAGATAGCCACTGAATGCAAGGGCTTACAGTTAAACATAGCATGATTGTCAAATGGCTGCATTCATTAAGAAAAAAGCAATGTATAAAAATGTAGTCAAAGTGCATTAAAATGAGTTCATATTCTAAGCACGAAAACTGAATCGCTCGAACATGTATTGAGCGACACGTAAAGAGGAAAAATTCTCAATATTGAAGGTATGAATGGATACCGCCGTAGGGAATTCTTCCCTTTGCTTCAATAGAGTGCGATCTCAGAGGTGGTATATTTAAGTAGGGGGGGTGCAGGGGGGCTTCCCCCCAACATACAACAGTTAGTGACAGTATTTGTTGGTTTTGTCGTGTCTGGGATTCGATATTTTGGTCTTTCGGTCTTTACGTGTCGCTCAATACGTGTTCGCGCGATTCAGTTTTCGTGCTTATAATATGAACCCATTAAAATGAGAGTACACAATAGCAGCAAGACTTATTTGTAAGTTATACAAATGATGGGCAACAAAAACAGTCAGTGGAAGTAACTGAAGACATTGTGGATTCAAAAAGATTTTGAAAATAGCATAACTTGTCATAAGCCTGATATGCAAAACTATTAACATAATCCTATTGGCGAGTGACTGGCTAATTCATGGAGGTATTTTCATTAATGTTACACCATATGACATGGTGTGGAAGACTTGATCAGAGTTGTGCTGTGGATTGGTGTGCAAAAAGTAGAATGTAAATTAACAGTTCTATATTAATGTGGAACTTCTATTCCCGACTCATAAACATAGTGGCTGTGGAGTGCTAGAGAAGTTGCTGCCTTCTAGTTCAGTATGTATATCAGCTATGTGGCCCCAACATATCTGGGATATTCTCTTCTGTAGCTGATATATCTTTTTCTCAACAGTCCATAGTGGAACACAAAGGGGAAGAGGACCACCTCCAACCACTTAATTTGGACAAGCCACCTGTGATAATGCAGCACTGTTACCTATAATTTTTTGCATACAATTAATTTACTTCTAAGATACTGTGCCATAGAACCCAACAATATGATAATTACCTGCATAACAAGTCATGAGTAAGAATAGCTGTTTTGCTATAGTTTTCATAATAAAATTATCAGAAGTCAATGACACAGAAGTAACATTTTGATATGCAGAGTGAATGACAGGGCTGATTTTTTTAAAAAAAATTAAATATGAATGTTGCCCTCAGCATTACACATTCATTGTATACCTATAATGCTGAATGCTGCTGTCTTCTCTGCTGATCAAGATCCCTCATGAATTTCAAGGAATAACTATTAAGCAGTAAGTACTTCCACTGGTCTACTGGCATAACTTTCAACCTATAAGAATAATAAATCTGTGCAAAGCCAAAAAAAAAAAAAAAAATAGGAAGGCAAACGCAGAGGCAAAAATCAAGTAATTCTGCAAACATCTGAACAGTTGAGAGGTATGTCTGCTGGTTACAGAAATTTAATGGCTATAAGGTATGCCTTGAACCAAATTGCTGGCAGAATCAGCCAATTAGTTCTGATAGCTTAAGTTGTTGCTTAAGTTCAGAAGTAGAATGGTTTCTGAGTAGATGCAGTTGCTTCCTCCCATATCAGAGGAAGGAAGTTTCAAAAATGTTACTGATGCCTGTTTTTCTTGCAAACTGTGGACGAATGTAGAAGGTTCCTTCTTGAGGACATGAGCTGTAATAACCATCAGATTATTTTGACTCTTATATTCACCACCTTTGAGCATTAATTGGATTAAGCATTCTTATACATAAGGTTCATAGACAATTGAGTTTTGTGACCTTTTATGCCTTGGCTGTACCCACCCTCAGGCCTTACCTCCTATTTCCATGACGCCTAGGCCAGTCAAACCCAGGGTGAAGTTGCGGTTACCCATTTAATCATCTAGGTCCCCTGTGAAGGTTCATAGTGTGTCATACTGACTAATCTGCAGGAACAGTCTGTTCCAGAAGTGGTAGAGGTGATGCATGATGACTGTGTCTCTCCATCAAATTGTATTTATCTACTGGTGAAGATTTACATCCCTAGTTCTAGTTTTTGTGGAATTATTAGACCTGTTGAGACACAAAATATGCAAGACAACTGGGTCTCTAATGGCATAATATAGTCTGCCAGATACTGAATGGTGGGACAGTGCGTCCAGCCTCTCTTGGTAGCTCAGGATCTTTAATAATGTCTGGGGTCTTTATAGTTATGTAGTGTGTCTGGTAAGTTACATTCCATAGAGGGTGTTACTCAATTATTGGCCTGATCAATGCTGAATACAACAAAACATTAACCTCTTTAGAGGCTTGAATATTTTCTGTTGGGTAATTATGTGTGGTAAGCAGGACTTCTCATTACTGTTGTCACATATCTCTGCATCACCATATGATAACACAGAGCATTACATGAGAATTTGTGATACATGTGTCATGTTGACTGAATAGCAACACATGCAAAATTTTCATAAAGGACATCTACCTCAGTAATTTTCTTTTCTAGTATGTGATGCAAGTAAGGTAGCCTCACGTATGAGAATGGGATGAGCTAGTGACAAGGCTGGAGTTAAGCTAAAGAGGTAAAGAGAGTTAGTAAAGTGATTTAAGTTTGCTTTCCATTCCTGCTGAAATTTGGTGGGTAGGCTCAGTAAGATTTGCCTCACAACTCAAGTGTACTCAATGTATTAACATAGGAAATGCAATGGTGTATGTAGGAATAAAGTCCTGACTGCATCAGCTTGTGTGCTTGATTTTCCACACAGTGAGGAAGAGCATCCCCATCATGAGGGGAGATGGTGGTCCTGGCTGGCAAATAACACTTCAGTGCTGCCACAGCCTCTGCATGGGGAAGGGGACATGTCAGGTTATGAGGAATCAGGACAGGGAGGATGCTGTCATGACCAAATTTGGTGATTGATTCTAAATGAGAGCCAACATTAGTACCACTTGTAGTTGGATGTGATCATTTTTCTATCCTGAATGAGTGTCCCTGCACAGGAATTAATATAATTGCCTTGCAAGAGATTATGCAAAGACTGTTAGAGATCTATTAGGTATATGAAAGTCCAACTAAAGTTCTTCTGAGATGATGTTATGTAATGCAGCATGAAAGAACAGTGCATAATCGGTATGCTGTAAAATGTAGCATTCCTAGTACTGCCACATATCATTCAGAATTTTGCAGAAGACCCAAGCACAGATAAGCTCCAGCTCTTTTCAGTTGCTTACCGTCTGCTTAGAGGTGACCTATGCCTGACCTATAGGGCCATGTCAAACCCTGAACTAATGGACATGCTTCACCTCAAAAAAACAAGATCCCTCAGAACCACTCGTTCTAATGACTTGAACCTATGCACAACAATAAACAGGACATACTGGAAGGATAGATTCCTGTCCCAGCGAATCCCAATCCATATTTGACAGAGCTCCTCTCTGACCCTCTTCAAGAGAAATCTTGATGAGTGGATGGGTAATCGTAAGTTCTACCCTGGGATCACTTCAGGAGCCCTGTTAGACAGAGGCCCAGGTTACTAATCTAATGGGGAGGCGAAAGCCATCACTCTGTGGATAGGCTTATAAATGCCCCTGGGCAGATAGCTTATTATTTACCTATGAACCTAAAACCCAGAGAAGAGTAAATCTCGAAAATCACTCTTCTCTATAAAACTTCTTTTTGCAGCAGGCAAGCCTCATGTGATGTGAGGAGCTCATTCCTCAAACGTATAAATCCGAACTCCGAGATCATCATACATCAGAGAAAAGGGAATATTCTGAGAAATGGCATCTTGGATTTATTATATTTAAGCATGTTATTTTGACCATTCAGTCTCCATGTTTTGGAAATTGCTCTGTTGGGTCCTGACATTTCAAATGGTTACCCTATAGGCATCATTGAGGTACTATGTTATGTGACTGAAAGTATGTTAGAGTGTCAGTGTTTTAGATCTGCACTTCAGATCTGGAAAGATTGTGCACAAAGGTTGACTTTTCCCTTTTGTCTTAAATGTCATGAGTTCAATGAGAAATATACCTGTTGTGTAACAAAAGTCTAAGAGCATATCATAATCTGCAGCATTATTGTCAAATCTCCAGAGATAACATGCCACTTTATAATTATATCCTGCTAAAAAATCATTTAAATTTCACATGATCAATTTCTTTAGCAATTTAAAATCTAAAAATAGAATTCAATATTTTACATAGACATTTTACATAATTTTACAGAAATACATTGCAAAAGCATACAAATTCATAGTGCATATGTCTTGTGGAGCAGACATTTAAGTGTCTAGGTGTTGCAAAGTACACTGTCTGAAAACGGTATTAGGAGTTTTGTGTGGCCCCACATGGCAGACTGATAAAGCCTTTACTGTCCCCCAGATGACCCAGAGGGGAGGATGTGAGCAAGTGGACAAGGCATTCTTGTCCATTTTGGGCAGAGGGAGGCAGCCTAGGTGGTTTACTTTCATATGTCTGTAAATGACTTATGCGAACGTACTATTGCGTGACTCAAAAATATGAAAAACGTAACGGCGAACATCACCAAAGTTCAAAAATCAAATCTGGAAAACCAGATTCGATCATTTTCGAACTACAAAGTCGAATACACATCATAATGCAGAGAGCAAGCCCCCCTGCACCTCCCATGTGGGGGCTGCACCCCCACACCCCCTACTTTAATATACTAACCCCGAGATCGCACTACAGTGGGGAAAGAGACCATTTCCCTGTCCCTGCTATAGTACAAATTGCACCCAAAATGTCGAATCTGCAATGAGTGAATGCCAATGTGCATTCGCTCATTGCACATTCGGACACTTTTTTTTTTGAGTTTGTGAAAATTTGGGAACCTCTTTTTGACCTTCTTGTAATCGCCCATGTGCATCACGCACATATGAATGTAAACCCAGCCTAGGCTTACTGCAATAAATCAGTAAATTGAGTTTGTAAGTTCCATGCTGCTTAAGTAGCGTGCCATTTATCTGGGAGGTTGTGCATGCATGAATGTGTGGAGTTGGCAGAATGGTTAAGGTGTTCACCTGATATACACAAGGTACAGGGTTTGATCTTCACCTTTGAGGAGAAATTGGCTTAGGCTTAAATGGTGAAAAAGGGCATCTAGCCAAGAACTTACCTATGAATCAAAGTAATGAATTGTAAAAATTGCAAGGCTGTCACAGGATGGTTTGAGTTAGAGCATGCTCTCTGGCAGCAGTATGATGATGCACTAATGTCCTTGATTGGTTGACTGGTCAGGGATATAGACTGGGTTCAGCCCAGGTAGGCTGATGTGGGTGTGGTACACCTGGGAAATGAGGGGATGAGCTGATGTTAGTTTTTGCTCTCTTCCATGTTGAGAAAAAAGTAATATTCATAGTTGTCCTTTGGAGTTTTGATGTACTACTTGAAAATTAATTTTGGCTTTTACACAACAAAGCATGTTTAGACCTGTGACATGACCTCTTGGATTATTTTTACTTTTCTTTTATGTATAATTCTAATCACCTGTATTAATTTATATCTTTAGCCTGTAAACATACTTCTCAACCTCTTAGTGTAGAAAATCCAGACAAAGCCTAAACTAATGGGGAGACAAGCCTAGAAATAGGGACATATTTTAAATATTGCTCTTATAAATTTAGAAAATTGCTAGAATGATAGGTTTTATGTTAGCAAGCATTTTCTGAAGGATATAGTCTGAAAGTCAAATGTGTATCATTATTTAGTGACTTCAATCCTCAGTTATTTGCTATTAAACCACAAATTTTATAAGGTATAGACTGAACATATAAGGTAAAAATCTGGACATTTTGTGAATATCTGGACAGTTGAGAGCTATGTAAGTGATTTCACAGTTTCCAGTTTGAAATTTAATTTTCATTATTTTGTGAGTAGAATGTATCAACCCAGTAAGCTGTAGTTGGGAATTATACATAAGCTAAGGCAAATGGAGTTGTAAAAGTTCCAGGAAATATAGTGAAATTTCAAGAAAAAAAAGAATGTGCAGGTAAAACTGAAATTAATTAGATAGTTTCTATTTTTTTTACTGTTAGTAAAGTCACTTAAGCCTTTGCGTTGCATAGAGCAATGATTAGAAGTTGTCTGAATGCAGGTGAACTTTCCAAACAGCCATCTATCATGTTTGTGTGTATGTGCTCATGTGTGCGCACATGTGTGCGAGTGTGTGTGTGTGTGTGTGTGTGTGTGTGTGTGTGTGTGTGTGTGTGTGCGTGTGTGTGTGTGTGTGTGTGTGTGTGTGTGTGTGTGTGTGTGTATGTGTGTGTGTGTGTGTGTGTGTGAGACTCTGTGTGAGACTCTGTGTGCTTGTGGTAGATCAGTCTTTCTCATACTGGTTTTCCAGATTTCTGAGGTCAGGAACAATTACTTTGATAACAGCCCTGCAAGTCACTGCACAATGAACTCACAACAGCATGTTTTATGTAACTTTATTGCCACATATTGATGTAATAAATAGTTGGTTGTCTTGTTCCTCAGTGCTGTCAGTTTTCAGTAATGGATCAACCAAATTGTTGACTTGTGCTGCATGTGTTCTTCCACTTCAGGGTTCTTGTAATTAAATGAGATGTGGAGATGAATCCTGGCTCATTTCCAAACATTAATGTACTTGTGTGCAGTACTCAAACCCAATGCAATTAGAAGCAAATGAGAGTTACCACATCTGTTCTCATAATGGATTTGTTTAATGCAAATTGCATCAATTTCACAGTGGTTTCCATAAACAAGCTTGTTGGCACTATCCAAATGCTGTGCAAATTAAAAGCCGATGCTAAGATAAGGTTTTTGAACAGAGACATGACTGATTGAGTATTCATTATAAATATCAAAGTCCCTACATAACATTAAGACAAAAGTAGAACACTTTCTTGCCTCAGCATTTTCAAACTTATATTTATCAGTCTCTCTATCTCTCCTTTTTTATCACTCTTATTCTTCCAATTGGTCACTTTGACTTTCTACAAAGGTTTTTGTCTGTATTTTGATGATTTAAGTATATAGTCTGCTTTCACTTGCTTATTCTCTTTATTACACAATTTATTACACACTCCATATGTCAACGAGCTTGCTAATGAAAATAAAGCATTTTTCCAGTTCTTGTAGCTGCCTGCTGAGCGCATTAATATCCTGCTTACTTTTTGGTCACCCCTATGCTTATTATTAGTTTGCCTGATGTTATTGTGACTACTCGTTTATCATATGCATTTTTTAATATTATTGCTCTCTGTTCATTCGTAGGTGCTGTAAATTATTTCCAGTTCCCTGCTGTCCAGTTTTGCATAGCATACTTTGGCTAATACTATGGTAAATATTGACCCTTTGGTAAACTTAAATACTTCAGGGTGTCATTCTCTGGTTAAATGTAGTGATTTACTATAAACCATATTTACAATACTGTGAATTTCTGCAACACTTGCTGCAACATTCATAATATTTCTGCTTTAAAAAATAGATTCATTGCATGAAGTGGCCGATGGTGTGACAATTAGCAAGTGGAATAACATTCAGACTTATGAGTTCATGTTGTTTAATGGGTTGCCAAATGTGAACTTCAAGGGAAGAGAAGCTGATTGTTTCTTATGCTATCTGCTTTCAATTTCAGAGTATTTTGTTTTGCTTGGAAAATAGCTGTGCATGTTTTTGATGCAAAATCTGAAATAAAAGTTTTAAATGACATCTAAATCTATGTGATGCTTGTAAAAGTAAAGAAGAAAATAGCATGCATTCTGAAAAGTGAGGAAAGACAGGCAAGTAATGGGATATTGGAATGAATGGTGGGGGCCTGGCTTGTTATCCTGCATATGATACCATTTGACTACAATCTAGCTCTGACTCTGTATGCATATGCCACAACAATACTGCATTATCAGCCATTCAGATCTGTACTCATAGGCTCATAGGTTAATACTAGGCTAACTGCCCTTGTGAGCCATTTTAAGCCTAGCAAGTTATCCCTTGTGAGATTCAAACCCTGCGATTCAAACCCTGCACCTTGTGCTTGTAAGGCAAACACCTTAATCATTAGGCCATCCTCCCAACCCAATCACTCAGTGATGTTTGAAGGGTTAGCACTTTTTATTGAGAGGGAAGACACCAAGGGGTCAAAAATGAGATGTATATGTTCTCCAAGCATGCCACCCCTGCCACCAAAAAAACAGTATGTTATATGCAGTAATATTTCTGATTTTTGCATGACTTGTGGGTCATTGAACAAAACCTGCTGCAAGATCTGCATTGTCGTTAATTGTTTTGTACTATTCATTGCACTAAAGAATTAATTAATTCATTAATAGGCCTGAATTGAGTAATATGCTCTAAACATGTTGCAGTTTAGTAATGCATTTTTACAGTACCTTCTTTACAAACTCCAGAAACTGTGAAGGGGCTAATGTTTGTCTGATCATATAGTCTGCATTAAGTGGAGTGATAATCAGAACCACCTGATCTTCTGTATCCATTATATAGTCATTGTAACATATTAACTCTTAACTAAGATTGCATTGTAAACAATTTCTACATAAAGTTAAAAGCAGTTGCTCAGTCTAGCAGTTAGTGCTGAGGACTAAAGATCAGACCTGTTAATCAGGTGCTTCATGTGCCAAGGGTGCATGGTTTGAATTTTTCCACATTCATTTACTTTCTATGTGACCTTAATGAAGTCACTTAACCAGACAGTGCTTTAGGACAATTGGAAGTTTGGGCTAAGCTCCTTAATGGTCTCCTGGACTGCATGTCTAATAATTAACTATGAACCTGTGGTCGTTTTTTTGCCAGTCATTCCCTATTGCATAAGTGATCTAGTTCAGGAAATGTTATGGCAATATCATCAGTGCATCAAATGCAACATATGCCATATATTCTTCAAGGGCAGCAGGCACTGCATTTGTAGATGGAGCACCGAAATGCAAAATTGTTTGCCAACAGCAATATCTGTATTAGTAATAGCTGAATTTAAATAACAGGGAAGTGAAGTCAGTCCTCTGCCTTAATGTTGGGGACAGCTATACCCTCACATCTGTGTTGTAATGTGAAATTATTCAGATGATGTTTTCTTCTGCAGAGATTGTGCATATTGACTTTGAGTATGTTATCAGATGGCTAGCCCATCATAAATACTCTTCTATTTAAATTGTGTTAGACATGGGTATAACTTATCGTGTAATTTTAGTGATATTTTTACACAATTTCATGTAGTTCATCTAAAGCTATCAATAAAATGCATGTAATTTATTTCTGTGGATCAAAGTACTTTATGCTCTTATCACTCTTTTAAACAGTCTTGTGTTTCTGTGAAAGAAATATGAAATATGTTACTTCGACCATTATTATTTTATTATTAATTGTTTGACACAGACATCTGAGAAGGATGCCTTCAACAATATAACTATAATTGCTGGATTTGGAGGATGTTTCTGGATAAAAATGACTGATCCTGCTGAGTTGAAAAAGTTAAAAAGTCGTTAGTTTGTTTTGCAAAGACCAGTGTGTATCTGCATAATGGAATCTGGGATACTTCACTGTGCCCATTTTTATCATAACCAGACTTGTAATGTGTACACAGTTAAAGTGGTCATGACTGATGTGTACAAATATTAGTGGAAATGATTACAACAGTTATTAGAGGCCTATCATAGTTGAAATGTTCTGAAATGGGTATGTTAGTCATCGTTAGTTAATACATTTGGTTTCACTGCTTACTGTAAAAAATGTTCAAAACTACAAATTTAAAACAAACTGTTAGAAATATTGCTGTTTTAAAGAAGAACTATAATTTAAAACAATCAGGAAGGTAAAACCAAAGGCCCTAAGCATGTGTGAGGGGAAGGCCATGGTTGGAAAATATCTTGGGGTCCAAGGTGCACTTAATCTGCTGGGGGGTTGTTTGAAGATTAAATAAACATTACTTTATATCATAACAGGTAACATAACTGATGTAGAAAATGGCTTAGTAATGTTCCTGTATTGAAAAGACATGCAGTTTAGCGTTAGACTAGTTATAGAGTGATCTCTTAGGCTTTTGGTTGAAGTGGTTATCTTCAATCATCCCTAGGAGCTCCCTATTAAAATGTTAGGACTCAGATTGCTGAATCTTAAAATGCAGCATCAAGAAGAATCAAAAATACAGGAGAACAGCAAAAATCAAACATCTCTCTTCTACCTTACCTTGCTTTTTTGCATGGGGGCATATGCCAACTCCAAGATCTCCATTTGTCAGAGAAAAGGGAATATTCTAAGATATGACAATCTTGGACAGAAGTCTTTTTTTTTTTTTTTGCTATTTTAGTTGGCAAATTGTTTTTGCCGTGTCTCATTTACTGATATTAAAGGTGATGAAATTACTACTTCACTGGGTATGTATTGCTTTGTAGGTAATACTGAAGGACTTCAGCAGCTTTCATTGACTGACTGGGTTACCCAGTTTATATTCATTAGCATATTAGTGTAGCTAACGACCATTCTCATCTTTTATATCGGGAAAAAGTAGTTCAAAAGTAGAACACCTTGTGCAAACCCTAGCTGGAAATCATTAGTTTCTTCCATCAGAGCAGTAAGAAACTTGCACCCTGATATTTGTATAATACTGCCTATCTAATAGTTTATTCATTAAACTATGTAAAAGCTGTCTAATCTGACATTTATTTCTTTATGTACAGTAGTGCCAGATGCCACAGGCTTGCTGTGCCATTTCTTTATCTAGTGGTACTGTTGATACTTCAAAGATTTTCATGACATTTAGAAAGCAAAATCTCCCTTAACAAACCATATTGCTGTATATTAAGCATAATTAAGCCCCCACGTTATCCATGTCTACACCAGTTTTGCTCTCCCAATGACGATAGAAATAACATTGATAAGACTGGTGTGTGTGATATAGTTTGGATCTGATATGAACTCCCCCACAAACTACTACTTTCTATTGCTACAGATCATAAATGTATCGACGTACTAGAACTTTGTTTAACACAATTGACAAATGAGGTTTGCAACAGACCAATTTGTCCAAGGACATCTTCAAGTGGGGCTAGATAAATAGAGTAGCAGGAATTACCAGGACAGGGGGAGAATAGGGTTAAATGGGAATGAGGGATTATTGGGAGGAAATGAGGTAAGGGTAAGGAGGGGCTTAAAGGGTTTTAGGCAAGTGTAACTGGGGTAGGAGTCACATTTTTGGTGTGAACTTTCTGTGGCAAGTATGATGCCCATGACAACCAATAGGTACTTCTGCATGCAGTTGGATTTGGGGAATGGTAGGGGGTATGGTGGATTATATAGTACATTAGATGTGCCTCTCAACTGGCCAGATTTTTGCAGTGGGAGAGTTTTAGTTTTTTTTTTTTTGTAGCTCTGTTAGAAACTGTCTGACTTCTTTGTTTATGGTAAGCCAGGAAGGACTGGGTTAACTCTATGATGATGGTAGCAAATGGATGGTAACACAAGGCCTTTCATGATGCTTCATATTTTCAGAGCACTAAACATTTATCCCTGTTTGGAGGCTTTGCTACCCTCCCCCCTTTTGGCAATGCCAAGATTTTAATTTTAGCTTCCTTCAGATTTTGGCCCAGGAGGTTGAGAGTTATGGTTTGTAGTTTCCAGTCATTGGGTTTGGGGTCAGGGTTTGTTTCGGGATATGTGACGATGCCTTGTGCATATGCATTGGTGGAGATATTTTTAATTCAGCGTGTTGAGGGTCATTCTTGGTGAATGCTGCTCTTCTTTGGGGGTCTTGGTAGACATGCTTCTGTTTGAGGTTTTTACCAGTTCAAGGCTTGTTTGGTGAGGCATTTCTTCAGTCAGTAGAGAAAGTTTTGCAGTGGTGAATGTTTTTTTTTTTAAGTTGGCCAAATTGTGCCTCAGGTTTTGGGGCATGTGTCCTGCTCAGTAGTTACCGATGGGAAAAGAAAAGGTGGAGTAATACTGGCTTTCTTTCCCATGATAAGTAAATGGTTTGAAATTCATCTCACTGGGGCTGTCCTGGTGGTTGCAGGGTTTCACAGGTTTTCATGGGGCTGTTTCTCATGCTGAGGTCAAGCATGACATTGCTGGGGTTCTCTAGGATTGTAGTGATGTATGGTTATGAGATACTTTGAAGGGAGCTAACGTCCAGTTGTTCATAGTTTTACTGTGGTGTGTGAGCGTGACGAAGCAGAGCATGGAAGGTGGATACCATTCAACAGTATAGATTTCACAGTCTGTCCAGATTTTGCCTCAAATTTCAGTCCGATTTTCAGTAGCAATGGGGCTTAGTGGATACAATTGTGGTGCTGGCAAATTAAGGGTAAATTATTGAAGATTGAAATGAGGAAGGGAGGAAATAGCGACAGACATCTTGGCTTTCAGACTTCATACTTGAAGGAAGGTTGTGCTACTGTGTAACGTATTCTACCAACTCCCTAGGTGGTAAGAACAGTATTTGGGAACTGCAAATGTCTGCTTTGTCTGGGCGACTGAGGGATGAGAGAAATCGTTGGTCACATTGGTGGTGGGGTGGCAGCAAAAGAAAGGGGAAAAAGATCTGCAGTGCAAGTTTTAATTATTGCGTATGCTGGCCAACCGAGAGTCTATCAGGATTCTAAAGATGTGCTGCTGGAAGTAGTTTAATTTTTTGGTGTCTGAATGTCTAGCTATGTTTCATCAACAGCATATCCTCTGTTGATCGCTAGGTTTATAAGTAGATAGTTAAAAGCTGTCTTTTGCACCTTTGTCCTCTCATTTCGGCAAGTTTTTGGGTTGAGAGATACGGTTGCTGTTGGATCTGATGAACAGTGCATGGGGGAAGGTCTAAATTATTTCTCTCATATTCATTGGTAGTGATTGCTCTAATGTGCCCCTTGGTAGTTGTTCCTTATGGGGTGCTCCTTTCCTGGGCTTAAAGGAGAGTTATGTGTATGGAGCAGTTGCAGTAAGGACAGACAGTTATGTTTTAGACTTCCAGCCTTTCAGAAACTTCATGTTACTTCATAACCCCTTTATTAGGTGTTTAGACTCCCTGCTTTTCAGAAATGCATGCTAATACTTAGGCTGCCATTTTATTACCCAGTTAAGTTTATAAGAGCAATGTTTTACCCCCATAATTGTCCCAATTTTGTAGTGGCTTTGTCCGGGTTCTTGCTCTGAGAGGTTTGAACGGTATCCTCTGATGCCTTGCAAATGCCTGGACTTTGTTGAAGGGCCAGCTATCAGTTGAGCTGTGAATGGTTTCACAGACTGAAAGTTGTTGTTCATGGATGCCTTTCTGCTTCCCGTGCATTAATGGTGCAGTGGGGTTTGGGGGCAGTTTTTCTTTATCTCTAATGGAGCTGCACAGCAGGCAGATTGCAGGATATATAAATATATACAGAAAATATTTTGACTTGGAATTAAGCACGTGAAAGAAGGTCACTTGGCTTAGTGATGGAAACAGTTCCATCAGTTGAGCTTTTTCATACCAGTATGGCACCCTAACACTATTTAAACACACACAACCTTTTTTTCTGTTCTAGATAATGGCAGACAGTTACATTTTAGGCATTTGATCCTTGGGGACATGCAGGTATGGGGGATCAATGCAAGCAAATGATTTTGCTGGCATTGTAAAGCTTCATTAGGTGGCAAGAGTTATGGGACAGTAGGAAAGTCTGGATGTGCCGTTTTTTTATTTTGTCGGCATTACCATACCCATCCATGCTTCTGCAGTAATCATACTTCTCAACTATACAGATTGCAGAGCATCCACATTTTATTTCATAGTTGGTCCATTTCTTATAAACTTAAAGTTTTGCTGTCGAATTACTGACAAATCGTTAAAGAGTCAAGTTTAGAAATAATGTCAGTCCTTCGAGATTCAGACTTCGTACCATTCGGAAATTCATGTTAGTGCAAAACTGGTTATTTTATCAACTGGTTAAGTTTGTAAGAGCTATATTTGAAAATGGTTCCTATTTTGAGCCTTTGTTTTATTTACTGGCCTTGTCATAATTTTCACCCTAAGACATTCAGATGTGTGGCTCTTAGAGGAATAATTTCTACTGTGAGTGAGGGAGAAGAGTTTTGGTGACCAATTCTTTTGGTGGTTTTGCATACTTGGTAACCTCTCATATATAAAATGGAGAATGTTAGACATCATGACATGGGACCTGCTCTCTTATATAACTAAGGAAAAAAGACAAACTGCCAATGAACTAATGCATAGCACCAGGGAATTCTTGATACAGATGAGTGGCCCCTCAGTGGAATTTGGGAAGTGTGGGCTGCTGAAGCTCCAAAGGAGGTACATAGTTACACCATGTGTGACTCTGACCGGTGTATGGGGTTGGGGTGGGGTAACAAATATTACTAATAAAAAAAAAAAAAGAGGTGAAGGAGTTGTCAAGTGGAAGGAAGTATCAAGTGAAAGGAAGTATAGCTTAGCAGGAGGTATAGGGGATTATTATGTATTAGTGGAACAAATAGACAGGAGTCTGGGAATAACATGTTTTTTCTCTGTATTTGATACGGTACTTATGTGTTTTTGTTTGCAGGTGTCACACACAAGAAGCAGGGTGGCAGTCGATGGACTTTGTTGCAGTGGATCCACCCACCGAGGAAGTGGTGCATGCTGAGGTTGCAGATGGTGGTCTCAACGGGTGCTGGCTGTCATTGTCATGGGTTTTCAGGTGCTGGAGCGCTAAGATGTCCCGGTCATCAGAGTGGTGCACAATGAGGTCACAGATGGAGGAGTGCAGAGTGAACAACATTTGGGCCTGGTAAGTGGATCTGGGAGGTGATGGGTTCTGCTGTAGGAAGATGTTCCAGTTGCTGGAGTGGTGCACATTGAGGTTCTAGGTAATCGTACTTATTTCGGTGCTCACTAAGGCATGTCAGAGTTGGTACAGTTTGGGGTAGTGTGGAGGCAAGGGTGGGGGAGATTTGTAGGAGGCAAGGTAAAGCAGTGGTGGGGATAATTTTGTGGGGAGTCTGGGATTCCTCAGATGGGGTGGAGGCACAACAATCATAGGATTATACTTTAGTAAGTTACTAGGTTAGTGTCTTTAGGTCCCTTACAAGCTAATAAAGTTCAGTTTGTTTTCACATGCAGCACCTAATGCTCTACTCCAAGACGGGCATGGGGGGCACTCTGGGCCGAATTACAGTTACCCATCAAGTTGTTCAAATTGGGTTTAATGAGGCATTCTTCTCGACATGCAGTGGAATTTGTACAGAAGGTATGGTATTGTCTGGGAGACAAATCTGTTCCTCAAGCAGTTTGTACAAATGTCACATATCAGGTTAAGGTCATCACAGCGGGTAACAGGTGTATAATTTGACTAGCACTATGAGCTTATAGGAGGTGGTTCAGTATATGTATGACTTAAGAGTAGGTAGAGTTTGATGGAGCACTGTAGGTATGTAGGTGTTTTTGAGGATATATGAGGAAATCGGTGCTCCGTTGGCTATAATGTCACATACCAGGTTAGGGTTGTAGAGAATGGCAGGCAGTTCAGTTGGCCAAGAGGAGGTTGTTTTGAGTACTTTAGTTGCATAATGACAAGGTTAAAGTGAATTTTGTTAGTGGTCATTGGATTGATGTGGTAGGGTAGAGGACAAGGTAGATGGACAGCCATTGACTATTGTAAAGATGGGTTTTGTGCGGGGATTGGTCTTGGGATATTGAGTTCAAGGGGTTGTAGTTTCTGTGGCATTTGTTACGGCTGTAGTTACTCATTATGGAAATATTTTGAGGGTCAGCAAAGGTGAGGATGGTCATTAGGTGCTACACTTGTATTGGATAGTTGGTGAGATGCATGATGGCTCTTGGACTTTATTATATAGGGATGCTGTTAAGGATAGTTGGCAATTGCCCTTGCATGGTTTCAAGTGGCATTGGGTTAACATTGCAGAGTGATCAGAGATTTACTTTCAGTCATTTGGCCTATTGGCTACTCTGGCTATTAATGTGATCGGGCTTATAAGTTTGGGGGTTGGATTAGTGGGTTGTGTGAGGAAAGGATGACTAAGGGGATAGTGAATATTTTAGTCTGGTGTAGAAGGCTCATTTGGATTTGTTGGGGATTATGGTTCATTTTAGTTATCAATATGTAACTTGTAGGTCTCGTGGTGGTTGGGCTGCTAAAATGCCATGATGGACGTTTAAAACATTTAATGTTTATAAAGGATAGTTGGTGTGATGTCAGGATTGTTATTACACTGACTTTAATGAGATTTCATTTGTTTATTATATTCATTGGGTGGTAAAATGGAGTTGTAATGTGGCATGATGGTATGCAATTGTCTCTGCATGGTTTTCACTGGCAGTGGGCTTAGTGTTTGGTTATCCAGTTGGCTAGTAATGCCCTTGGAATCATTGCGAGATTTCCATTGGTCCTGAGGTAAGGGTTATTTAGTCCATACACAGTGGTTATGCTAGGCTATGAGATTATGGTTTGCTACCTTAGCACAGGAGAGGGATCAGTGGGTTGTTTTGAGCTGTTTAGGTAACTAGCTATTTTCATTAGTTATGTGATAGGGTTTTAGGAGGTGATGACTCGGATCCAGCTTGATTGGAGAGGATGGGGTACACTGAATGATGGTCAGCCTAATGCCTTAATGGTGGTTAGGCTGCTGGAAGTTTGGTTGGAGAGACGGAAAACAGCCAGGTCAGGCTGGTGGGCAGAGAAGAGGGACAGGCTTGCCCTCTTCTGTCCCCCCCCCCTGGTGTTGGATATTCAAGTCAATAAGTTGGGAAAGGAAAGTGAGCAGTTGCACTGCTTGATAAGTAAACAAGCAAGCGGAGGTAAGCTGATTATTTGGTTGGAGGTTATTCAATAAATGGTAACTGACGTGAGTGGTACGCTGCTTCATAAGTAAGTGAGTGGAGGTATGGATGCCGCTTACTGATCAAGATGAGCAGGGTCACGCTGTCCTTTGTTCATGTTACATGGATGTTATTTTCACTTATACCATGTTTTGTTTGAAATTAATAAATATTGGTTAACAATCATGTTTATGGAAGTTTAATAAAGGTAGTCAAATGTCATTTGGTGTGATGTGTTTATTGAAGGGGACTGGGACAAGTGTTTAGCTAATTTTGTATGTAATTCTTTAAAAAAAACTACCAGCTATATTGCTCTGTTCCATAGAAATTGAGTTCTTAATGTTATCTTTGCCTGGAGTGATCATACCTGTAGTTTTATAAGAGATGTATATGCTGTGTCTGTAACCCACTGAGATGTATTTCTTGCCTCTACACATTCATTTTTAGACTCATTAGAAGGTCTGTTTTATTTTGTATCTCTTAGGCTCATAAGATCATAGTAGATTACTAGGCTATCGATCCAGAGGTCATTTTAAGCCTAGCCATTTCATCCCAATGCAATAATATAGAAATGCTACTCAGTACATAAGATTGCATTTAGTGATGACTACCCATGTCCAGGAGGGTTGTGGGCTCTATCCCTAGTAAGAATTTATGGTGCCCCATCCACTCCTCCAGGTTCCTCTTGAATAGTGTCATAGAGATGTTCTGTTTGACATAAATCGGTAGCCTGTTGCAAAGATGCGCAGTTTCTGGGAGATAAATCTGTCCCTCCAGCATGTCCTATTTAAGTCGTGGGTCATATTTAGTTTCTAATTATGTCTGGAATCCACCAGCTATGCTTTCCAGTTCCACAGAGTTTGAGTTCTTGATTTATTTGTGGCTGGTGTAAACATGTCTGTAGTTTTAGAAGGGATGTCTCCACTTGCATCTAAAACACTCTGATTTATTGAGAAATTTGCACAAAGCTTTTTTGCAAGTACTCTCACACTGTCTTATGGGTCACTTATGGCTTACTGATAAGTTGCATTTAAAATTCTTCCAGTTTGTTTTTTTCTAATATTAAACTTAAAATATATATCTTAAATTGTTTCTTTATTTCAGTGCCATAGCTAGTTTTTTTTCAGGATCCCCTTCAAAATAAAAATAACCTTCATGAAGGATGTTATACAAGCTGCATGCTATAGTTAAGTAACTAAACACATACACTTCAGCAGCCATATCAGCTGCAGTTTCAAATATGAATACTAACATTTTGCTTGTATTCAATCAGCAGCTCTTCAACACTACTGATTGTGCCCCCCTAACAGTTTTCCCCTGCATCAGCCACCCTGTTTATTGGACTGCTTTATTTAACCTAGTCTTGTTTTATGTTTAGTACAATTTTTGAAAGCTAATTGGTATCTATTATCTTTTCTGTAATTTATCTTTGTATTTATGTCTTAAAAATACATATTCATGTATGCAGACATTAACAATACAATACAATATAAAAGCACACATTAATTTGGTCACTGAGGACATCAATCCATGACTGTTTCCATATAATTTATTGCATCATAGTTTCTAATGGCAATGTCTATAAATTAATAATTTTTAAGGAGTTTGATTTCAGTCTTAGGTTAAAAATAATCCCCGGGATTCAGTAAACTTCTGTGCAGGAGTAGCTTATTCCTGCATGGAAGGAACCGTTCCCGTGCAGCACAGCAGCACTCCATGCATATTCATGAAGGCATGCTGCTGCTGCAAAACGGACATGGTTCTGTGCATGAGTACAGGAAGTGTGTCTGAGAGCACACCAGAATTGCTGTTTGGCAATTTAAAATGAGTGAGAATGCTCATAACACCCCCAACCTGTCAGGATAAGAAATCTGGTCAAAGACATAAGGGAAAATCGTCCATACCAAGGCAATAGTTGATAGAATAACATATTTAGCATAAGCACATAGTGCACACCTCCCAACCTGTCAGAGTAAGGAATGTGGACAAAGCCATAATGGACAATCGTCCCACAAAGCAAAAAGTTGATAGAATAACAGGTTCAGCATTAGCATGGATATTCTAAAAGGTACAATTAAAAAAACACAACAGATACATTTTTTTACACATGCAATAAAGTTTAAGCATAGTTGCACAAGTGTGCCCATTGCTTAGATATGCTTAGTCCAGCTTAAACAGCACAAGAAGTTAAATAGCAAGAGACACCCAAAACAAGCAGTACTGCAATAGTGTAGTGGTTAGAGCATGTACTTTGCGAACAGTCATTCCCAGTTCGATCTCCACTGTAACCAATTTGCATTTTACATGTGAAAGCAGTACATAAACATTTTTTTTTTATAATTAGCTACTAAATAGCACATATTTGTTAACCAGAGTACTGTAGCAGGTCCAGATGTGAGTTGTCAGTTTAATAAAGGTATGAAACGCCAATATAAACACACGTTCCCCATATAGTATAGTTACACATGAATAAACGTAATGAAATCACATTGGGGGATGTCAGAGACAGTAAACAAATTTATAATATATAATGAATGATGAATAAATCCCATACAACAGATAGTCTATAGAATAAAAAATAAGCAATGCTAAGCATTGCACAGTTATGCTTACCAGGTGTAAGCATTGTGTAAATATGACTGCTAAGCAATGAGTAGCCCAAGTAAGTGTTTTTTCCCATTGGTAAGCAATGCTGAACCTGCCCCTTTAAGCACTGCCAACCTTAAGCAGGTTTGCCCGTAACTTAGCTTAGCTCAGCATATTCAAAACCATCCAATCATGGCAAAGGGTGAGAAATCGGCCTTATTTAAACCCCACAGGTGGGAATACAGCTCATAACTGGTTGCAGCTTCCCACTGTAGGTAGTATGGCAGGTGTTGTCAAGGGCATGTGCTTCAGGGTGCAGTGCTGGGGCATACAGGAGTCCAAGGTCATGGTAGGACTCCTGGTAAATAACCATGATGAGAGACTGCTGCATGGCCAGTACCAGGGCTCCCAATATAAAGTGGAAGCCTGGGACCATCTCACCCACAATCTCACAAGTGCCACTGGTATCCCTCAGACTGGTGAGCATATCCAGCACCACTATGCCAACTTGAAGTGGAGGAAGAGGGAGCTCTTGGATGAGTGGGTCCAAGAAGCAAGGCAGTGGTGTGATGTCCCAGCAGTGTGTAAGTATTCATATCAATAACTGTTTACCAAAGTCCAGCCTATGTATGTTATGGATAGGTATGTCTAAATATTTCTCTATTCCCTTTACAGCTGCAGCTGAGTAGGCTGTGAATCAGGAAGCCCATGCCAGTAGGTTAAAAAGGCGGCATCGCAAGGCTGGTGAGTAATAATCCTGCTTATAGTAGTCATACCAAATAAATATAAAGTAGTAGAAAGTCAGCTGGCTGTATAAAAACTGTGTATGGGTTTTACTGAATAAACCAGACAATATGACAGTAATATAGGTGATATTTCAATAAAACCGTAAATGCCTCGCAATAAAGTTCTAAATCCTAGACTGGTTGTGTTTACTCTGGTATTGTATGGCATTTAGTGTTGCAGTCTCTGAATAGTAATGTTGTGTTAACCACTGTTACCCACACTGTGCTACATAAAAAATATGTCTAGGAATGTCTGTATAAAACTGTTGTAAGTACAAGGTCTGATTGTACAACCAAGAGAGACTTAGACAGAAAACACTGAAGGGACAGCAGTTTCTAAATAGCGCACTCTGATGAAATTCAAATTGTTGTGTTTTTAGCACACACACCCATGGTTCAAATCCTGGGTGTGGCAGTAAGCTGTAGGCAAAATCATACCTCTCAGCTAATTGGCTCATATTTTTGGCCTGTTCCTCTGTCTCCCTGGCAAATCATTGGGATGATTTCAGAATTGTAGTCACTAAATAATGACATACATTTGATTTTTAGACCTCACATCCTTCAGAAAATGTGTATGTATATTAAAACAAATCCTGTTACTCTAGCAACTCTCCACATTTATAAGAACAATATTCAAAATATGTCCCTATTTGTCCCCCCATGTTGTCAAGCTTTGTCCAGATTGTGTGTGTTAAGAGATTGAGAGATATGTGCATAATATTAACTAAGAATCTGGGAATATGTGTAGGTAGGTGGGAACAGTCAGGTAGTGTTAGCAAACATTCCCATCACAGGTCTTTCAGATAAGAAAACTAACTGCCTGGTAATAAAGATTTAAATCCTGGACTGGTAGTGTTTACTCTGGTATTGTATGGCCTGACATGTAGCATTCACCAACATCTGATATCAAAATAGTACTGGTGTGTCAACCACTGTTTCTCACACTGTGTAACATAAAAATATGTCTAGGAATGTCTGTATAAGACTGTTGTCATTACAAGGTCAGATTGTACAACCAAGAGAGACTTAGAAAGAAAAACCTGAAGAAACAGACAGCAGTGTCAAAATAGCTCACTCTGATGAAACAGAAATTGTTGTATTTTTAGCAGATACAGCCATGGCTCGAATCCTGAGTGGTAGTAAGCTGTATGCATAATCATACCTATCAACTGTACAGATTTTCCCAGAATGTCCAGATATTTGCCTCATATTTTTGGCACATTCCCTCCACAGGTCTACCAGATAAGAGGAGTAGAAGTACAAACATACCACTACCCAAACAAAGGCCATAGGGTACTGTTATAATACCTGTAGAGTAATGATTAGAGCAATGATCATTAAAGCTGTGAGTAGTGTAAGGATATATAAGTTGTTAATTGACATCTCCTCCTCACCACCATATCTGCAACAATAATCTAAAACACAAATCAATGGGTATGTTTACACCAAACCTACTGTTGGGACATATGTCCTATTCTTCAACAAATATTGAAATGTGTTTCTATTAATGTTCCATGTTGAAATACTACCGCTGGTGGTCTGCTGCTATCAATGTAACCTGTGTGCTGTTGTAATGGCCACTGTGGTTCCATATATGCATGTGTTCTGTTTGCTAGGCAACTGTTCCAAATCTGGTGTTTTGGGTTAATGGGAATATATATAAATGCTGTTATAACTAATCCTGTATTGTGTTGACTACTACTAACCCACATATGTTCTAAAACTGCAACACCATAGCACATTTGGGAAGGCCGGTCCCAGCGGACCCACCTCTCCCACCTCATCTGGCCGTGGAACCGGGCCCTTGCATGTCTGGGACCAACCACGGGACCTCCTCATCTGCTGGTCCTGCACCACCTTTGGGTGGAACCACCTCAGGGGACGGGGGTCACCCCCCCTGGGAGCTGGCGCGGACAGGACACTGTCACCCGAAGCCAGGTCTGGGGATTAGTGCATAGCGAGCTCTAACGGGAGTTTGGAGATCTATTACTCCAGCTTGAGGGCTATGTGGCACAATTAGAGAGTCAGACTGCCCCTCCTGCTCAGCCCCAAGCACAGCCACCTTTGGGGCTGTGAAGGTGCAATGGTGACAGCCCATTGGTGGGGACCTCAGGCCCACTGTTTCCATTTGGGGGCTCGTGGGCTTCCGATTTCCAAACACCCCTCCCTATTCAAGGTGTTTACCCCCCCACATGTGTCATATACTGCCCCTTTATGCTGTCTTGTCTGTTTTGTCTCTCTTCCTACCCAACCTACCTCCCCAAATATACCTACTATCCTTCCCCAACATCCCACTCTCACCTTAAAAAAAAAAGGGCAATCTGTTCCCAAAAAAAAATTGTTGCCACATACATAGCTGTCCATTTCACACATGTGACCACTGGACACATGTAATCTGGTCTAATTGGCTTCACAACACATTATTGTTGTCCTCACCCCTCTCTCAGGGGTTTGAGTGTCCTAATATACCTCCAAATTTAGTAGATATGCACATCTGTTGCTGTAGAAGAAATGGACAGCTATGGACCTTCCCTACACCCATCCTGCACATCCCTAGCTACTTTCCCTATTGTCTTTCTCTCTTTGCGCCCCCTGTTTCACCACTTTCCTATCACCCCTTTTTTTCTTTTCTTTCAAAGAAATTAGTGCGGATGTAAGCGAGAGTAAGCACTTTTAAGCAGTAGCAAGTGGGATTAAGCCTGTTTGCACAGCACTAAGCAATACCTACACACATTAAGTGCTTTTCAGACTGTCTGTAAGCATATTTAACTGGAAGTTAGCATTGCTTACCACCGCACAAACCCATGCAAATCCACTTATAACTGCTTAAAGGTGCCTTAATCACTCTGTATCCAACAGCCCTTGTTCTGCCCAATAACAAAATAATCAGCACTGCCCAGTCTATGACCCAGGACCCTGTACACCACAGTCAGAACAATGTGCCACCAGTCTATCAGAGCTGTACTAGTGAATTTTTTTTTAATATATCATTCAATACAGGTATAGAATACTATGGAACAAACACTGTGGAACCAGCATGTTTATAATATATAAATATACAAATATAGATGTGTATGGTGACAGATGCATATGAAAACTGTATACATCAGATATATGTAGCTGTACATATAAAATTACACATATAGAATATATGTACATATATATCATAAAATAATATAATGTGTAGATATCAAACAAGAAATACACTTATATATCAATAGGTATATATATATATATATATATATATATATATATATATATATATATATATATATATACAAGGATAAATATATATTAATATAATATCTAGGTATATATATATATATATATATATATCAATGTATATATAAACATACATACATATGCATACATACATATACAGATATATATATATATATATATATATATATATATATATATATATATATATATATATATATATATATCTATATATATATATATATATATATATATATATATATATATATATCTGTGCATAACATGTACTGCAGTTATACCCAGCACCATACCTCCCCACCCGTAACTGCAGGAGATCTGGTCAAAATGGGGGGAGGGGACTGAACCAACACTAGGGACACAATGTATATCCTGCAGGTATAAATGTAGAATGTTGCTACAGGAACAGGGTGCATGTCAGCATACATGTTCAGAAGGATGTCAGTTATGACACTGTAATGTATGTCATCAAATACTGACAGACATCCCCACATGATGACAGTGATTCACCACAGGAAGGAATAAAATTACACTGTTTTACAGACCAGAAATATGGGCAATAAATGTGGACAGTCTGTAACAAGCTGGCCGGTGACAGGTATGCTCAGAACAGCTGAGTGCAAGAAAGCATTACCAAGCCTGGCAAGGGGGGGGGGGGAGACCCTGAAAATGTGGACATATCCGACATACTAGTGTAGATGAGCTGGCACATGTGATGCAGTAACACCCTCCCCTCTGTACCAACATCTTTTGAGTGGAAAAGCAGAAGTCCAAAACCCAATGACTTCCCAGGAGTTAGTCATGTAAATTCTCACATCCTCCACTGATGTGTCAGACATACACAATGCTTATGTGGACCAGGCAACACTACACATCTGTCAAATATCTGGACATAACATCACATTAGGGAAAATACACTGAGCTGCTAGCCATGTCACCGAGCAATATCCAAACTACAGGCAGACTTGGCACAACTAGAAAGCGATCTTGCTATGGGGTAATACACATGTAATTGCAAATATACCAGGCACTCCAGTGATGTAACAGCACTGAGAATCAGACAACTGTGTGAAAGTGCAAACAGTATAAGGAGTGTATGAACCAAATTGTCAACATGTTTGATACTCACACACTACATCTACATATAACGGCCCAATACACAGTATAGTATGATGCCTGCCTGTGTTATGGGGCATGTCACAGTGTTACCTTACAAAAATGTAACACTTGATAGAGCACCAGAAATTGTATCTGCATGTAAAGGCGGATAGAAAAGGAAACAACACTTACATCAACCCACCCAAGAAATATATTCACAATACACTGCTACACAATCCTCAGAGTCTGTCAACAATAGCCAGAAATACAAAGACCTCCCAACTGTACACACTCCCAAGGAATGTCCAGGCCTTGTCATCATATATATAAGGACTCTTACACATAAAATGTCTGGCAGTTGGATACCTAACTGGGATGATATTACGTATTACATCACTAAGTAATGAAATACCATATCTCTATGCCTCTGACTACATGATATATGGACAAAGTTTGACATACTCATGGACAGAGGCCTAAACACAGGTCCAGGATGGAGATATTGCTGCTTTAAAATGAGAAAGTAGCTGGTGTAGGTCTAATTCTATCCCCCCTCTCACATAAAGTGCAAATGTGAACATCCCACACCCTGCTGTGTCCAGCCCTGAATCCTGCCTGTCTGTACAATCCCACTGTCTGCAAACAATATAATGTAGCCAGTCACACTGCCCTCCTGTAGATTTTACATATCACTCTTAATGGTACTTGTCTGTCACAAATAACTCATGACTCCCCTCCCCACTACACACAACCTGCCTGTACTCTCTCGTACACCTCTCCCCCACACTGCCCATGACTCTGAACTGGTGTTCCCAAGTAGTTAGACCTATACACCTTCCAAACTGTATGCCCTGCATTGTCACCATTCCTCTATCCCCCACCCCATTCACACACATATATTCTTACTTAGTCCTGCTGACCATCATTCCTCCCTGCTCTACAACATAACCCCACCTCCCCAGGGTCTCCCCAACCTGTCCCCTAATCTCACTACAGACCACAATGTCATCTGCAAACTGCACAGTCAACAGGGGCCCCTGTCTGATCATGTCTGTTAATCTGTCCCTCACCACTGCAAATGTGAAAGGACACACAGCTGACCCCTGATGTACTCCCACCTCCACCTTAAATCCACCTGTCATGTCAAAACCAGAAATCACTGCTGTCACACTAGCCTCCTACATATCCTGTGGTGTCTGATAGACTCCTCTGGCACCACTGACCTCCACATACAATACCACAACTACTCTCCAGGCAGCATGTCATATCATCTCTGTAGGTGCACATAGACACAATGCAGCTGCATCTCAGCCTCAGTGCAGAGCTCCATCAACACTTGTGGATCAACATTTGCATCTGTAATGCTCTTACCTGGCATGAAACCATACTGCAAATTATCAGTCATCACCATGTTCTCAACCTAGCTACCACCACTCTTTACCATTACCTCATCCTGTGACTTATCAATGTTATCCCTCACTTTTTACTACAGCTCTGCAGACCACCCCTGTCCAGATAAGCAGTACCCATACATATTCACCAACATCTCACACATCCTCTCACTTTCCAAAGTTACAGTAAACAATCCAGTTAAAAACACCACTTCCAGGTCTCAGAAAAACCTCCAGCCATCCGCAGCTATGTCACCTGGAACAACAGCCTTCCCACTGTTAAACCCCCTCATAGCTATCCTTACAGTCTCCTTGATAATCTGTTGCACCTCCTGATTAACCATACCCACCTCAGCCATCCTACCCTCCCTCCCCCATTTTCCTCATGGAACAGGCCATCAAAGTGATGTTTCCATATGTTCTAAACACATTCCTAGCTTGTATGTTTCGACCATATTCCTTTACCACCTTTTTGTGCTGCACATCCTCCCTAGCTATGTGCTTCTGTCTAGCCAATAGCTACAGGCCCTATACACCATCTGTGCTGTCCAACATTACATACAACCCCAGACTCCACATCTGTATGTCAGACTCCACATCCATAACCATTTGCAACACTCTTTGCCATGCACTCCATCTCTTTATACTCATGTCTACTCTCTTCATCTGTCTGTCAATCCCACTTCTCCTTTGCAAGCACCTTTCTCTGCATACCCCCCTGTACTTCTTCATTCCACCACCACGGGTGTAGGAGCAGTCACCATTTGGGCAGCATGTCAACCTGTGTCTGACTGAGCATAGTAGGTCACAGGTGCATTAGTGTAATGCTGAGTATGAGTACAAATAGGACACATCCACTGAGGGCAATTGGAAGGCCATCCCCACATATGTCTGTGGTCTCACAGGCAACTATCTAACCAACCCTGTAATGGAGGTCAGCCACAGCACATGCACACACACACCATAGCTACAGACGACCAGCTTCTGGCATGTTTAGGACAAACATCACCCCCCTGGCTCAACATCAGTATAGAAGGATATGCACACCACATGCACCCTGACCTTCACCGTTAATCAGGTGCAAACTGGCTACTTACACATAGTGCTATGCATGTCCATACAATTATGCTAGGTACTGGAGTATTATTTGATGCAATGTTGTGGCTACTGATACTCATTATTAGTGAGCTGTCTCTGTAAAGAACTATGGACAATGTCTGATGTCCTGTGATGTTTTTCCCTGTTTATGTCTTTCAGGTGTGATGCAGAGGCTTCCAGCCTATTATGTCCAGGAGACAGGAGCTATAACTGAGGCCATCCTGGAACACTACCACATCCTCTTCAGTCGGGGTCGCCAACACCAGTGGGAGAGGACAGGCCTCACACAAAGAGTGAACACCTTGGGGAACCGTGGCAGCACATACGAACAGGTCAGGCACAGAGGAACTGACCAGATTCGGCGTGCACAGCAACATCTGCTGTGGTGGTGAGAGACCGTTCCGCTACTGGTGGGGGGGCCAGCCAGAGAGGCCCTATTTACAGCAATGGAGGAGCTCCTTGCCAACATGTATTTATGTATGGAAATGCATATATGTGGACAAATCTATACATAATATATATATATATATATATATATATATATATATATATATATATATATATATATTTATATAGAGAGAAATATACATCCACATGTATATCCACAAATATGCATGGATACATATATATAGAAAGGTGAATGCATACATACATATATGTATATATATATGTATATATATATATATATATATATATATATATATATATATATATATATATATAAATATATGTATATGTACACATAAGTATACAGAAATATATGACAGCTACAAACACATGCAATCTGAAGGTCATGCTGCTGCACACTAGACAGCTACATCTGAAAATGCACTCACTGGATGCATTCCTTAAAATGGGGAACTATGACATCTGTGCTGTAACAGAGGCCTGGTTAAAGTCAGCAGGAAGCACCCCTGCACTACCAGCCTATTACTCATTCCACATCTCTTGGCTGCAGAACTGTGACTGAAGCTCCAAAAGTGGTGATATTTCCATATACATTATGGGGGCACACACCTCCAGAGTGTTGACCAACTTAAGCATTACAGACGCTGCAGGTATAGCTAACACTGGGTAGGACAGTGGTTCATATTGTAACCTGCTATAGGTCCCCAAACATGTCCCATCACTCACACTCCATGTCCCTAACACCCTGGAGGCTATTGTCCAACCTAACACTCGCGTACTGGTTGCTTCAACTACCCCACCATTAACTGGGAAAGCTACTCATGTACCAGTACACATGCCCATCACATCGACCTGGTCCTTTCTAACATGGGCGTCTGTTGCTCGACACCAATAGACAACTGCCGCTTGTTATATTTGAACACAAATTAATACTTTTGGAAATCCATGGCCCTCCCATGCCCCCCCCTGCACAGGTAACCACCATGAAAAGCCTTTCTAATCCTGAACATAGCCTCATAACAAGAGAGGTGGCTAACCTCACAGCAGCCATGGAAATGGAGACTAGGTGCATGACAGCTGAATCAAACATCAAGTGCACTATGAACATGTACACAAATGCATGGATACTGCCATACCCACTACAACAAGGATCCTCACCTCCAATAAAAGGAAGCAGAAATTGTGGTCCTCTGCCATATAAACACTGTACAACAGAAGGAGGGAACCAATATGGAATAATGTAAAGTCCCAAGATTGGAAATCAACACATCAGCCTCAATTGAAGATTGAGATCCCTCATCAAATACTACAAAGTTACCTATGAAAACAGAATTGGAGCACATAGTGAAGGCAACCACAAGGTCTCATACAGTTATGTTAAGAATATCCATGGCAAGATTTGTTCTGAGCTACTAGACAATGGACCCTCCCAGGCTGAGCCATAAAATACTGCCAATATATTGGCTGGCATCTTGAGTGCAAACATTACCCCCCACCCCCCAAAGCACCAATCACAATACCAGTACACCACCAGCCACCCAGTATTACTGCAGCACAGGTTAAACACCACTGTCCAAGGCCTAGAATACAGCTTCTATGGTACCTGAGAATGTCCCTGGCTGTGTTCTACATGAACTACAGAGTGACCTGGTACCTTACCCGTCTGCCCTTTTCAAGCACAGCCTCACCTCAGGCTTTGTCCCTACTGAATTTTACACTCTTACAGTCACCTCACTCCACAAACAAGGTGTAACTACAGACCCTGGGAAATACTGCCCTGACTGCCTGACAAGTCTGTTATGTGAAGCTATGGAATGCATCATCATGCACTTAATAAACAGGGATATGGGAATCTGCAGACTCAGGATCCCACACAGTTTACCTTTGTGAAGGGTAGGTCATACCTGCTCATTCCACCTGGTCATCTTCTTGGTATCAGTCACCTGAGCTGTGGATGAAGGCAAGGTGACACATACAGCCTACATTGATCTGGCCAAAACCTTTGATAACATTCCCCACTCACTAACTAGGTAGGAACAGAGGCACAAACACAGGGGTAAATTGGACATATTGGTGTCATACATTGAGACAGTTGCAGATGTCACTGGGTTTGTTGTAACATCCTTTATGAGGAATATGATGTTGGTAATACCCATAGATGTGTGTATTTACTGACTGCATTCCCCAGAATCCACAACTGATTTACCAAGGACACCAACTGTCTGGTGAACACACAAAACATAATGGGCAGACATCTGGCCAGTCTGTGGACAGTTTGACAGTGGAGAGGTATGTCAGAGACATATCACTGTGAGTCATGCCGTCACACACTAAATGCATGCCCACACAAACCCTGTCAATCTATCAATCCACCATGTGTATAACAGCACTGATGACATAGAATCTGTTCACAAATCTGTGGCTATGTACCCCGTGTTGGTTGGCTATCTCCACATGTCCTGTTATGTGACATATTGCCACCCACTGTATGTGAATCTGTAGGTCACCACCTCTGTAATGTCCCTCACACAGGCAAGGAAATGGGGCAAGGCCCACATTAAGGAATGTCCCATATGTCAGAACTAGCAGTAGTGTCCAGGCCCACAGCACAATACAGTCTGGGTACCTACATAATGGTATGGCCGTAGCAATACCTGACATCTACACATCTGCACAGAGGACAGGCAGTAAGCAGATAACCAACAGGTTATGCATTAGAATGAATGATTTGCAAGATACACATCTGAAACTGAAAGGTATGCCATTTACTACATGGCAGCAGTCCTCAAGGATATGTCCAAAAAAATAGTAGTCTACAGTTAATATCAACATATCAGATCAATATCCAATAGGAGATACATATAAACATATAGCTTGAACACCAAGAACAAGATACTCAGTACTCCAAGTCCAGCTTTGCATGTATGGGTGTATGGTTCCAGTACTACAATTTGCAATCTACTCTTACTTGAATAAGCACTGTTAAAAGTACTAGCATAATGATACAATATGTGTTAAAATATTTCTGTCAACCAGTGCACTGTAGCTGGTGTAACATGCAAGTGTGACTGCATATAACCTGGGATACTACCCATGTATGAAACAAATCCAAAGAGAAAATATTGTGGTACTACCCATGTATACCCAGGTGTCCCATACAGTATACTCACACCCCTTGTAACTGTAATGACAGCACATAGAAGCATGTTATGTAGAGGAAATGAAATATACTTCTTAAAGATGTCATTACTCTGCTATTTTATCAAACTGGAATGTGATCACTGTTTACCAAGGCTGAGCTATGCTTAGCAGGTGTAAGCATTGCTTAAATGTAAATGCTAAGCAGATTTGCGCACTGGTAAGTGAAGTCTACATGGTGTAAGTGCTTATTCATTTAACCATACGTTAGCGCTGCTTAGCTTGGTGCAAAGTCACACAAACCCTCTTAAAGCTGCTTTAAAGCACCTTAATCAGCCTGTCTTCATCAGCCCTTGTTCTGCCCAGCAAAAAAACAAATAGCTCATCCAGGTCTTGAACCCAGGACCCTGTTTACTATAGTCACAGCACATAACCACTAAGTCATCTGAGCTGGGAGGATGCTTGCTGGTTTTTCAAATATATCATTCAGTACACATACTGAATAGCAGTGAACAATTGCTTTCACTACTACAATTTAGTACTTGTAAGTGAAAATAGTGTTGAATCAGTCATATTCTTATATGTAAATATACACATTTCAAATTAATATGGTGGGATACATCTGAGAAGGTACATACAACACTCATGTTTACATGTACAAGTATATATATATATATATATATATATATATATATATATATATATATATATATATATATATATATATATATATATATATATATATATATATATATATATATATATATATGTATATATATATATATATATATATATATATATATCTATATATATATATATATATTCATATACACACACACACACACACACACACACACACACACACACACATATATATATATATATATATATATATATATATATATATATATATATACATATAGGTAAGGCCACGGTGGTACAGCAGTTAGCATTGTTGCCTCACAGCAAGACATTCTCCGGTTTGATTCTCGTCTGGAATGCCTTCTGTGTGGAATCTGCATGTACTCCACGTGGTTGACTGATGTTTAAAGACATGCAGGTAGGTGTGTGCGTGAATGGGTTCCCTTCGTTGAAGGTTGGGCGTCGGGCTGACATCTCGGCACCGTAAAAATCTTCTACCAATCATAAGCAGACTGGTGTTCTGCTGTGGTGACCCCTAACCAGGAAAAGCCAAAAGACATTACTATATATATAGGTATATATTTCCATCTCTCTCTCTCTCTCTCTCTCTATATATATATATATATATATATATATATGTGTGTGTATATATGCCTATGACATGCAGTGGAGATATAACTCACAACCTCTTAGGGTAATGTATGTATTGCAGTTATAATGTTGCTACAGTGACAGGGGTGTCAACATACATGTTGTGAAGGAGGACTCTTCTGAAACTGACATGTATGCCATCAGTTACTGACAGACATCATAAAATCATCATAGTGAAGTACCACACAAATCACAGTAATGATCCTGTGGAATACAGAAGAAATATGAGCAATAAACATGGACAGTCTGAAAAATGTGATCAGTCAGGAGGTATTCTCAGAACTCCTTAGTTCAAGAAATGTGGAACAAGTCTGACAAAAGGGATGTTTAAAGCCATGAAAATGGGGATATATATCACACATACTGGACTAGATAAGCTTACACAGTTGATGCATTCACACCCTCGTGTCTGTCCTAATACATATTAACTGATGAGCAGAGGTCCCAAACCACATACTTCTCACTAGTTAGTGACATACATCTTCATAGCAGCCCGCTGCTTTGTCAGAAATACACACCTATGGTGGTCAGGCAACAGTACATCTGCCAAATATCAGGACATAACATCACACTAGGGTAAATACACTGAGCTGCTAGGCATGTCACCAAGCACTGTCTACACTATAGGCAGACTGCCACAACACTAACCCAAATGTACCTATGGGGAAACACACATGTAATTGCAAATATAGCAGGCACTACAGGCATGTAACAGCACAGAGTAACAGACACTGGTGTGAAAGTGTATACTCAGAACCAATCTCAACACAGTCACATAATGGTAAGCCTAAGTAGTAGTACAGTATATGGACTGTGTGAACAACAGTCATCATCATGTTTGCCACTCACACACAAACCCTAAATACTGGCCCAATTCACAGTGTAGTCTGATGCCTGACTGTGGTACGGGACATATCTCAGTCTGGCCCTACAAACATATAGGCTGATAGGGTATCAGAAGCTGGAGCAGCATGCAACATCAGATAGAACAGCATCAAGAGCACTGACATCTACCCCAGTCTGTAAACAGGCCAAGTAACTTAATCACAATACACAGCTACATAATATGAATATGCTGTGAACAATCACCATAGGTACACAGACCTCACTACTGTACAGACTACAACAGAATGTCCAGGTTTTGTCCTCAGATATTAGGCCTCCTATACATTACATTTCTGTCAGTCTGATATATCACTGGCTTGATATCAGGAATTATGTCAGTAAATAATGGTATACTGTACATATCCACCTCTTACTGCATGACATATGAACAAAGGGTGACAGACTTGGGGGAGAGAGGCAGAAACACAGGGCCAGTATTGACATATTGCAATTATAAACTGAAAACATTGCTGGTGTAACAGGGTTTGTTGTGACATATCTCTTCTGAGGGATATGAAGTCAGTAACACACATGAATGTTACCATTTACTGACTACAATCATCAGAATATGCTACGGCATTTATAGAGACAAAAAATGTGTGAGTGACACACCAAATCTAGGACTCCAAACTCTGGCCAGTCTGCAGATAGCCCTACAGGTGACAGTTTTCTCAACCACATAACATTGTTATGCCAGACTTTAAATCATGCAGAACAGCCATAGCCACACAAACTCTGTTAAACCAACATTACTTCAAATGTAGAACAGCAATACTTACATTCTGTCCCTATGTCTGGAACATCCCCCTCCTGTTTTTTTGGCCTGGCTCTACAGTGTTTGTTGTAAGAGATATTTTCAACTACCCTCTGTGATGCTGTTTATGACACACCCACATAAAGTCCTGCTCACAATGAAGGAGAAGGGCCAGCACCCACTTGCAGTGCTTACTTACAGGAGTAAGTTTCCATGCAATTGACTATAGGAATGATACCACAGCTGTTTTACATGCAATCAGTAGGTGGAGGACTCCAATTTGTGCACAGGCCATCAGCTGGTCATGAGCATTTCCTTCCAATGTCAAGCTCCTGCCTATGCAAAACAGATGCATTTTTTTATGTTATCAGATGAAAACTTTTATAAAAAGCAACAATAAAAGAGGTTAAAAAAGGGCATACTCTCATAGATTCCTGTATAGAAGAATGGTTCTATACAGGAAGGATAGATGAGAGAACAAGCAGGAATCTGATTAACACCAACCCTAAAATAAGTAGGATCTTTGGGATACCAAAAGATCTATAAAAACTTGGACCAGCCACCTTTAAAACCCATAGTTGCTAGTGCAAAAAGTAAGACTGAAGGGATGTCAGTATTTGTTGATAAGCATCTACAAAAAGTTGTCCCTAAAAGTAGTACATCTATAAGGGACAGCTATGATTTTTTAAACAAAATAGATGAAATTGAAGTCAACGAAGCAGACATTCTAGTAACTTTAGATATTAATTCTCTTTATACCATGATCCCAAATGCTGAAGGTATGGAAACAGAATTGAACTTTTGAAATCTAAAATATTTTCATCCAGCACTGTGGGACTATTGATGGAAATTATTGATTTGGTATTGTTACAATTTTTTGGAATTTTATGAACACATTTATGTTCAAACAAATGGAGTGGCCATGGGAGCAGCGTTAGCCCCAAGTTATTCAAATGTCTTTATGCAAGGGTGGGAAACAGTATATATATTAGAAAGTGGTTTTAATGAATATATAGTTAAAATGATATATTTTATTGATGATCTTTTTTAATATGGAGAGGTTCAAATGAACAATTACAAGAATTTTTAAAGTATATAAATAATACATGTTCATATCTGAAATTTTCGTATAGTTGATATGAATTGGATTATTTTTTTTTTACCTCACCATTTATAAAGAAAGTATAGACTTGTATCGAAAATATACAAAAAAGACTTACAGAGCAATATGTATTTACATTATTCTAGCTTACACCCAAAAAGAACAAAAATAAATATAGTCAAAGGCCAGCTTAAAAGAATTAGCAACTTAACAAAAAATGACAGTGAATTTGCAGAGGAAGCCAAGAATTTCTGCACAAGGATGGAAAAAAGAGGATATCCTGAAGAAGAAATAAGAAATATTTTGTACAACGAAATTGCAAATAGAGCCACTGTAAACAAGGTAGTTTGGTGTAAAAGTGGAAAGGATTTCAAAATAGCATTGGCAGTCCAAAACAGTGTTGACTCTAAGGCTATAAAAGCTATTGTAAGTAGGAATTGGGGAATATTTAAAGCTAATAGTGAAATCATAGATAAGATAGGTTTAGAACCTAAGTTTGTGCAGAAAAGAGCTAAAATTATAAAGACTTCTTTCAAAGCAAATTAAATAGGTCTATACCATTAGAAGGTAAGAGGGGAATGGTTAAATGCTTTAATTGTAATTTCTGTCGATATTTATATACTGAATCCAGTGAATTGGAGGTGGGAAAATTTAAAGTAAAAGTGCCAGGAATGTTCACTTGTAAAGCCAAGAATGTTATTTATTTATTAGTGTGCCTCAAATGTAGATCCTCCTATGTGGGAAAAATAAAGAGGGGAACTATATAGAAGGATCTGTGAACATGAAGCATGCTATTATCAGTGGGGATGTAAGAAATGCTATTAGTAAACATTATATAGAGAAAAATGTAGAATACATTTTAAATGTTTAGTGTTAGAAGTTTTAAAAAATAATAGTAATGTTATAAATGTAGAGGAAGAGTTAGGCTGGCTAGAATATTGCTGGCAAGTGAGGCTAAATGCATGTTTCCCACCAGGGCTAAACAATAGGGAGGAATTTGTAATGTATTTGAGAAAGAAAGGGTTAAAACATTGAAATGTGGTTTAAGGAGTTGTCATTGTTTCTATTGGTATCAATTGATAGTATTATGTGACGGTTGTAAATGTGCATTTATGTGTTGCATGAAGTATTACAGGCTCAGTCTGAAGAAGTCTTGGAGTGAGTTGTAAGGAGATGAAAGCGCTAACTGGAGGCACTTTTGTAATAAAAGTTGTTATATCCTACAGAGACTGCATCTCTTGTTTTTATTATTTCAAGGTGACTGACATCAGCAGGAGGGCTAACATTGGCAATGGGAAGTGCAGTATGTGTAGGGTTGCCACCGCTCGTCATGGCTAAAACCAGAATAAAGCCACACCCCTCGTGTTATCGGTAACCCCATCCATCCCACCCCTCTCCTGCCCACAACCACCCATTTTGTGATGTCACAATGACATCACCTAACACGGAACACCCTCTTTTTCCTTTCCTGCTGCCTGCTTTCGGCTAATTTACTATGCTTTTCTGTAAAGAAGCATAGTAAATCAGCTGATTTGCAAACTCCGATAGTCTGTTTCCTTTTTGAAACAGAATACCAGAGTTTGTACAGTGTTTTCTGAACTACCGGAGAATCAGTTTGATTTCTGGATAGTCCGGAAAAAAAACGGAGGGGTAGCAACCCTAAGTATGTGTGAATGGGCCATAAATCATTCCTCTGGAAACACACACACACACACACACACACACACACACACACACACACACACACACACACACACACACACAGTCACACACACAACTTCACATTTGACAGGACTGAGTATACATATGCTACATTAATACTGATTTGTACTATTGTGTTAAACAGTTATCACAAGCACCACAGACACTATAGGGCTAAGGGCTACCAAAAGGAATGTGTACAGTGATTGACATCAGACATCTGCAAATGACAAATATGTATAGTTCACTGTGTTGTCAGACACGGTGTAGGAGCATGCCTAGTATGACCTTCTGTACTGAGTGTGTGAATCCATTCCAGGTAAGGTTGTACTCCATTCCAGGGTTTGGTGTTCTACACGTACAGCTAGCAACCTATGTCTGCAGGATATCTGTAGATAGGTTGACAATATGGAGTCACAATGGGTGACAGATAGGGGGATACTGTAACTATTGCTGTCTGTGCTGCTTGTGTTACATGGTTGGTGTTAGCAGAGATATTCAGACATATGTACTATTTTATACTGTGATGTATTATCTCATCAACTACTGACAGATATAATTATTTGCTCAGAGTTATTTGCTTGGAAATACAAGATGAATGAAGCTGAGTCCAGTATTGTGGTCCACAGCCTACATGTTCTTGCACAGTCCTGCCATTCTGGAGGGGTAGCTACAGACACTTGCTGATGGGTCTGTGTAAATGGTCCAGCACCTTGATATTATGGTGTCTGACAATCCCCTTCTTGTACATATATTGACTTAACAGAATGGCCATATCCTTCTGTGGCCATACCTCTCAGCTGTACAGATTCACCTAGGTTACCCAGAGGCAGGGCTCATATATCTGGTCAGTTCCCTTTCACATTGTGGTTTATGAGCAGGTTTGTAGCCACCCATTACTGGGTTTGCAGGCAGGTGTAGTATGGGCACACATCAGATTTTCAGACTTCACACACTCCATGACATCCATGCATCTACACCCCCCCCCCCCCACACACACACTGTTATTCTGTCCTCTTCCTAACATTATGCTAGTGATATCTGAGAAGTATCCCTCTAGTTGACTCTTCATCCCAGCGGTATTTATCGATTGGTCCACAGTTCATGCAGTGAGACATGGGGGGCATGCTACTGGGATTTGTCAACATGGCCTTGCATTTATGTTCTGTTGATTGTGTTAGGTTGTTAATTGTGATCTCATGAGATACCATACATTGGCACTACGAGTGGGGCACAAGCCTTTGATAGAGGACTGTAGGCCATTTGGTAATGATGCAGGCCATCTGTCTGCATTCTGTCAATCCTACATTCCTAGGCTGTGAGCCAGTGGATTCCCCTGGGTTGACAGGGTAAGTGTGCAAGGTGTTAATGGCAATAGTTCCTGTCCATAATGATCCATTGGTCTGGATGCAGGCAGGGTGCTGCTTACTGCTAAGGACACACCTGCATAGGAGAGCTCTTCAGCATGCTGTATCCTTTGGATATTCCCATACAGAAGTGTGGTCATACTGTACTCATTCCTAACAGAAAGGATATGACCTGTGATAAATCTGTGGCTGATGGTGGGGTGAGCTGAGTGCATGTGTGATATGGAAGCTACTTGCAGCTGATTCACAGATATACCTGGGACATTCCCCTTATGCTGCCTTGTGCAGGGACATAGGCAGTCTTCTCATTACTTCATAACTGTGCCTTTTGTGGTCTGCCAGTGATTGGCCAGACTACATCACTATTCCACACTACATGGACAGCTAATGTGCTGCTAACCTGTCTGTACAATTTCAATGCTGTGTACAGCTGACAGTTAATTTTATGCACTCTGTCTAGGGTACTTCCACCTGTGTACTGTGTGCATGTATGGGCCCACATTCATGGCATGTCCATCTTTCAGACGGTGATAGATATTGACATCTGGACAGTGAGTATGGATGACTGCTGACATGGGTATTGCTGAGAAGCATTGCATTTGACACTGCAGTTGTCAGAACATGGCCCTGTCAACCACAGTACTACCCATAGGCCACCGAGACACAACTCTCCATGCCTACATGGTGACTACTTCCAGACAATATTGAACACACAAAAACCTAACACACAGACCCCTGCATATTGTACACATGCATCAATCTATCCTGTAGACTGGGCCAGCTCATGTAATCTGTGCTCCACTGATACTACTCCTCACACTTACACGTTACTGCATTTCTATATAGGATTGTGGGGGGGAGGGCACACCTGACAACTGTAAACTATGCTATGACTGTAATGGTATGTCAGGTACTCTGTTGGCTTCCACATCATTTTGTATTCTGACCTATCATGCAGACTGGAGGCATATCAGTGGAGTACAGATCTTAGGTTTTATTGACCTACATTTCAATTTCAGACTTCTTACCCTTCAGAAGTAACATACAACTGCCAGACCTGTTGCAGTCTGTCTGTGTAGGTCTGGAGGGGGGGGGGCTGTTCACCATTGCCATCAACTAGAGGCCTTAGCCCAGCCTTTCTGTATGGTCATTTACACCTGTCCTGCTGGCTGAGGCTGGTAGTGGGTATGTGAGCCTCACTGACATGCATGTGTGTGTCCTATGGACACACATTTGGGCCACCACATGTACTGCAGTGGGATTTGTCACCTTGTCTAGTACTCCCTAGTGTGTAGATGCCAGTATTTGTTATGGATTTCATGCTGCCCATATAGGTGTCCAGTATCTGCTGCCATCCCATTCAGCCACCTGAGTCCCTTGCATGCTCGCATCCATACCATAGATACAACTATCATAATATACTATTCTATTCAGTAATTGATAGGAAGAGTGACTTACCTTGTGACTGGGCCAGTATTGAGGACGGTGCTGGAGGGCTAACTATGCTGGATGCACATAGTACACTCCCTATACATGGTAAAGCACAGTAGTGTCATATTTGGCATCCCTTTTACTGTATGTGCGAGTCAGAGAGAGGTGTCATTCCCTGGATCCCTACCATGTCAGTGTATGTGCTATGTGTTGCCTCTTTGCCAAGGCCTGGGCATACTGGGCATGCCTCCTTCTGCCAACATGGGTAGGCTCAGGTGGTTCCTCCTCTGAGTCTCTCTGTGCCTATGGTGGCCTTGCCAATGGTGTGGGTCTTTGTGGCCTTGCCCCGTGCTGTTCCTGCTGCAGCTGTTTCTGCAGGATCATATTGTGTAGCATGGCACATACTATGAACATTTGTGTACATGTAGCTGGAGAGTACTGCAAGACTCCACCAGATATATTCAGGCAGTGGAACTGTGACTTGAGCATCCCAAACACATGCTCTGTTATGATTCTGGTTTGTGCATGCACCTCATTATGGAGTTCTTGTTCAGTTGTGTGTGCATTTCTGAGGGGTGTCATCAGCCCCGTCTCCAGTGCGTAGCCAGCATCCCCCACTTGGTGGCCATATGGGATGTCCCCACTGGCAAATGACTGGTACAGCTGTGTCATATGCCAGATGTGGGAGTCATGATAGCTTCCAGGGCTGCCTGCACATACATTCAAGATAATGCCCTGGGCATAGCACACAACCTGGCAGTTGATGGAGGGGAAGCCCTTGCGGTTTATATAGACCCTACCCCACTCACCAGGTGGTGCTTTGATGTGTATGTGCATGCAGTCTATAGGACCTACTACCTCAGGGTATTCTGCTATTTGGTGGAAGAGATGTGTACTGCTGGTCAATGCCTCATGGGTGATGGGAAAATATATATGCTCACCGGCATATGCTGATATGTGTGAGACGGGGCTGGCACAACTCAACAATTTGTTGTAGAATGTCCCTGTCCACCCTATAGTGCTCCACTATCTCCAGCTAATGTAGGCCATGGTAGGTTACCCAGGATCTGTACACTCTTCTCCTCCTACTCCTCACTATGGGATGGTTGTCAGCATTCACATCCTCACCACCATCAATATCTTGCACATATTGATGTATGAGAGCAACAGCAGCCCCTATCATTTTGTCAGTTTTGTCAGGTAAAATGTCCCTGTCTGTGTACGCTGGTGGTGTAGAGTTTGGGGGAAATACCAGAGTGAAAGGGGTTTGCATAGTTTGTAGTACTGTGCTGGGCTGGGCTGCTGCCTGTGTAATTGGCTGATACTGATGCATTTCACCTGCCAGCTATGCTAGTTCTCCTTGATTGCCTTCCTACTGCTGTTTTCCCTTCTCTTTGCCTTCCCGTTTAAGCCTTGAGGCACTCTGTGCATACCTAGTGCTCAAATGTGAACTGAGCTGCTATTTCCTGTTTTTTTTTTTTTTGTTTTGTTTAAAACCTGGTGCGTGGCATGTACACATGTTTAAGTAAGGAAAACAGTGCTCAACAATGTGAGACACACACCCTTCCTTAGCTCTGCTTAGCTAAGTGCAAACACAGGTCGCAGGGCTCCAATAAGTTTACACCAAGCATGACACACCCCCTACTGAAGTCATCGTCTTGTCCTGCCTACATGGTTCCCTATTCCTGAACCTGCACGGTTAGGTGCAGGTTTCCAGTAGGTAGAAATCTGTGATTCAGTATAGGTCCTTTCATTTGCATATCGCAGTGTGCAGGTCCATAGTTACAATTCCTAAGCACACCATTTCTCCTTGGCAACCAGTGCTACCTGGTCTTGTTTACATTCTGCCTGCCATTGACTATAATGGCAAAATGCAGATTTTTGTTAAAAGGCAGTTTTTCCCTTTTTGTTTATTTTCGGCACCCCCGTGTTTGCACGCCACTGCCCTTAGTTCAAACCGCTGAGATCGGCCAAAAAAAATAAAAATTTTATAATATTTATGTGCCTTTTAATGCCAATGGCCTTATATTTGGCCATTGGCTTATCTGTTCTACATAATACATGCTTTTCACGAGCTGTCATGCCTCCATTTTGTCACATGCAAAAATGTATTGGGCTACTAACCGAATACATTTTTGCACTATATTCCTATACGGAATCCGTTCAGCTTTCTGGATTGCAAAATCACCTCATTTGCATGGTTTTCACCAGCAAATGAGGTGATTTGCATACTGAATGGAATTCTATGCAGGAACAGTATGGGGCCGCTCGTGCAAGCTAAAACGGCCCTATCCTGGATTGCACGGTGGCCATATAGCGTGCAGCAGCTGCTACATTGTTCCTGCACAGAATTTGGCCATTAGTGAATATGGCTGAATGTCATTATGGTCTGTGCTAATAATGGAGGTTATAGACTTATGTGAGGAGATAATGGTTCCAAGGCTTGTCAGTCTGATATTTAAAATATTGCTCTCCCAAAATGGATTTTGGGTATACTTTTTTCCTACTTATTTTGATTAACCTTGTTAAATAATGTATGAGACTATATACTTGATGTTGAGTAATTTAGCCATTCGGTATTTTCTTATTAAAAATCTTCATAAGGACTGCATTTTCATTGATTTCAGTCAGGAAATTATCACGCTCTATACATGACATAGATTGTGTACAGTAGGTTTGCAGATTATCATATTCCATTCTACTGTTGTTTATATGTGCAACAAGACATGATAGGATGTGCATGGTATAAGTATTGCCACACACCCAAAGATATAATAAGGGTGAGTACCTTACATTCCCTGATTGTGCTTTATACCTGTACCATACAGACTTGAAATGCCATATTAACTCATAAAATAGGCATCTGTATCTTTTTTTTTTTTTATTTGAATTTTACCATTAATAGTTTGTATAAGAAACTCTTGCCTAATCTGTACTGTATCTTAGTAATAAATTTAAACTAGGAATTGAAACTGCACAGTCATGCATGTAATTTTTAATCTTCTAGGCTGTATTATTGAACCCTCTTGCCATTTATGATGTTTAATATCATTTGCTCATTTATTGATCATTTTTGCTTTTGTTTATGATAGCATCATTGATACACTACAAAGAGCTCTTGAGATGAGCAAGTTTACAAAATCATTTTAATTTAACTTCTATTTTGTCTTTCTGGCTATGCCTCGAAAATATATATATTAAATTATGTGTTTAGAATAAATACCTATACACTAAGGTGTGCAATTAAATGCTGACAGAGAGTAAAGTAAAGTCACATATCGGGCATTAGGGCAAATGGGTTCTTACTGCATCACATGTGAGTCACATATTTATTTAGAAACTTAGACGAACCAGATGAAACTCAATATTGGAAAACTGATTCAATATTATCAGTTTTATAGGGGTCAGTACAAATCCTTAAAATATAGATGGACCATCCAACTTACTAGAACCGGATTATAAAAGATATGAAAAAGTTGTAAGTTAAAATATATAACAAAGTTATATTGTAAGCGAAGAAAGATGGGCAAGATACAGGAACATATTAAATGATTCTCATTATAAAGTGCCATTTTTTTAATTTGTGTATATCATTAGGTTGTAAATAAAGATAACTTGGAGTGAAGAAACTAGATCATTTTATATGCAATATGTGGTTCTGGTTCATATTCAAAAGACTATCTGACTATAAGGCTAGGAAATAAAAAACTGGCAAGACTGTGTACTGTACTAGACAGAGGAAAACAGATGTAAAAATGTATATTTTCACCAAATGTTTTCCAATAAAAAGGGCAATTTTTGTTTAATGTTAAAAAAAGAAATTATTCTTCAAATGTGAAATAGTTTTTAAGTAGTTCATAATGTATTCTGGTTTGCACAGCAAGAGGATAGGCTGAGAATCTGCTGAAAGCAGGTAGATAAAAGACTGACTCATAAAACAGAAATTTAAAATAGATGACAGTAGAATGCTCTATGAATGAAACAGCAAAATGCTGCAGGTGGCCAAGATATTCCAGGAAGAATGACATACCTCTCTATTGCACAGCTGGTATAGCTTCTTACATTGCAGAGAGACATGTTATCAGTGTTTGTTTTAGTTTTTCAGCTACTGTTTTTGACCATAGAGATATCAGCCTTACCGTTGAATCTTGGAAAAGAGTGAGTTACTATTTCAGATACATTGTGAGCACACAGGGAGTGTTACAGTTTTGGAGACAAAGCTCTTTTGTGCCTGTGTATGGAACTAATAGCACATGTAAATCAAAAAGCCAAAAAGCCAGTCATCTCTAAAGAGTGGGAAATAAGGCCTAATGGAAACTTACTTCAACAGTTAGAACTATTAGATGACAGCAATGCAATTAGATATAATCTAAGATAGATCATATGACAATGAAATCAGTCTTTCACAAAAACATAGACTACTCATCACCGGGGATTCAATAAACTCAATGTAGGCTTAGCGTGAAGCCTATGTGGAGTTTACATGTTAGCATGATGAGCAGCAGTGCTAATTGCATACACAAGCCACAGATCATGCTTACATGGATACAAATGCGGTTTCATGTCTGGCAAGAGGAAACTGTGTAAAACAGCAGAAACACCTTCATGGAGAGATATTTACCTACAGGCAAACTAGTTCTGCAATATTGCATGGACAGCTATGATGACTACCAGGATTTAATTTAAGGAATGAATACAGTTCTAACACATAATAGGAAAGTGTAGGCAGTACAGAGTACAGTAGAAACATGTTTATGCATCCTGAAATAAAAGTTTGGTGGTGATCATCAAAGGTGGATAGACTGTATTATAAATACAGCATTTTGTGAAGTGTATGTACTGAAAAGCGCCACACACAAGAATGGTAGGAATGAAGAAACAGGAAGGGGACAAATGAAACATATTAATGTGCACCAGATAAGGGCATGCCAATGTACATACACCACAAGGACAAGACAGTTGCAGCATAAACATTAATTACATATGTACATAATACAGTATGTACTGCTTTTTCCATCTCCTGTATGAGTATAGTCATATTATCACACAGGTTGTATATATTGTGTGACTGTCACATAAGGTAACATATCAACAAAGATGATTGCTTGTGATATAGGCACCCTGACGTAATCACTGGAGAGGACATTTATCGAGAACAGTATACAAAATACTGGGTATGTGCATATTGTGAAGACATGAAAAATAAGTTGCTGTAATATGAATGCAATCTCTGTATAATAAGGCTACATACCAGCAAACTCATGGACAACAGCAGACAAAAGCACAAAAATCATGGACGATCAGAATTATAACCATCATTAGTCTGTGTCATTGACATAAAATATGCGATTGTGACTTATTATACATATTTTGCATAAGCACATGGGTACAACTGTAATGATTATTCAGTAATCTACAATGGTAATCAAGCACATTTTCCTCAAAAATTACCAAGTTTTGGAAGTATTAAGAGGGACAGTGTTACACCTGTAGTTTATGTTATGAACAATCCTGGCTAATTGAGAGGTTTACATGACATGTATATGCCACAATCCATGCATGCAAGAATGTAACCCATGCCATCAATGTGGTCAATGAGTTATGTATCAGCTGGGTGCATCACATGAACACATATCACACATGCATCTTGTATAAGACTTTGAAGTGAGTCCTACACTGTCAGCTCCTAATGGTTATGCATCATACAGAATTATTTGGTATGGCTGACTGGATTTGTGGGAGCTCACTGTGGCAAACATGATACTCTTGAGTAAATCATCGCTGGAAGATGAGTGGTGAGGTGCATGCAAAAAGGTGCATTGTACTCAATTATTGGTCTGATGAAGGCTGAGAATAATGGGACTATAATTTCCTTTGATGTAGATGGCCTGCCCATACTCAGGATATGTTCTACATTCAAAGGATTTGTCACCACTATGGGCACAGGCTGGTGGAAGCTCTGCTTGCTATCATCCTGAGTACCCAGGTCATGTACCACTTGGTATGCTCATAGGGGTGTGCTGTCTGTATTGTAATTATCTTGTATATTTGCTTTCATAAATGGCCTAATTATGATTTTGGTTGATCTACTGTGGTTCCATGTCTCTGATAACAGTCCTTTGTGTCTGCTAATACTTTCTGCTTATACCAATACCATTCTTGGATGCAATGATTGTCCACAATTTGCAATTGTCTACAAAGCTGGGTAGACAAAGGATGTGTAAGTTTTCCTTGACTTCTGAGACTTAAATACTTAACAGGAAAGGTCCGAGGATAGAATCCTGAGGTATGAGTAGATCACTGTACTCTAACTAGGGGTGACTTCACACACTTCAAAGTTATGTTGTCTTGTATGTGATTCATTTGTCTATGCACTTGGTGACACTGGTGTTTATGCGCACCTGAGACAATTTCTCTGTAATACCTGAGTGTGGATTTGTGTCAAATGCTTTAGCCATGTCAAGTTATGTGAGATGATAGTATTTTCCTCATGCATGCCCTTGATGACCTTCTTGGAGATATCCATAAGATTTAACAGACATGATGTAACCCAAACAAATCAAGCATGGGTTTGGTACACAGTCAAAAGATTACCTGTGTTTTTTTTTATATGGTCCATAATGAGTTATTGGTCTGCCTCACAGATGAGGGGAGTCAGCAGTGTGTGTCTCTAAATACATAATTCAGGTGATGGCCCCACTCACCCGTTCAGATGGATGACTGTTGCTGTACACCCTTCTGCAAGAAAATTGACTGTGTGTTTAAGAGGGATACAACTGTGTTTGATATGTCAGGTTTTAAGTCATGCTATAGGCAACTTTGGATGTTGTCAGGGCCTGCTGATTCTGTGTTTTTGCCTTAGAGAGCACACAGATGAGCTGCTGTCCTGAGAAGATAAACTGAGTAATGTCTGCATGTATACTTTGGCTAACAGACAGTGGCAACAGGGGGTGAAGTGTGAGTCAAACTGTCAACCAGCAGATTGTCTATTTTCCCTGGTTGTGTACAGCTGGTGGCATCCCATATAGCTCTATGCTTACTTGTGTATTCCCCTTTAAACATTTCACACTTATTTAAATAAATGATTTGTGACAACACCTCCAAATACAACCTTGGTTATGCATCACATGCCAAACAGTGGTACTGTTCACACAGTCATACAGCTGTAATAATCGCAAGTAATTGCATCAGTTGCACAATATATGCCTATATGTGTTTCACAGGAAAGCTGTGTTTGAGCAGCCTGATGCCATATATGGACATTGTTCAACCAACATGGTTGCAGTTCATGCAGAACATTTACTAACAGAAATGTTGACAGTCACACAATGGTGCTACTGACCACTTTAATAATCCTTGTGAATGGCAACACAATTGCCTATACAATGTATTCCAAGAGTCTGTAGATGAATCAAAACATTATATTTTTGTGTATGTCACAACACGACATGTGGATGAAACAAGACTTATGTGTCCATGTAATCAGAAAGACATTATATTGATGTATGTCACAGAGCATTCAATGATGGAAGGTATGCACATGCACACCTGTGCCATACTGCATGTGTCAATATGATGGTTGAATAAGAACTATGCAGAAAGTTTATCTGCTCCACTACTAAAACACATGCCTTAATAAGCCAGCACTATACATAGTATCATCCCATATCATAAGTTTTCAGGAGGCATATTACTACAGCTAATATAGAAGGAACATATAATGAAATGTCAGCACTGGCCATCAATACATTGCCTCACATCACAGATTGTAATACATTCTTGTAGGCCTACCATACATACGTGCCTCAACATAGCACACATAAGTCATTATTAAGCTAATGGCCAATTTCACATAAAATCATAGACATTATTATAACATTTAAAGCAAACTCAATATATACATACATATATATCTAAGATGGAAGAGAGTAAGGCTATGTGTGTATGTGTGTATTTCGTTGATTGCATTACATAGTGCCTTTCTGCATATGTGGCATGCAAACTACGCCATGACAGAATTAGCAATCACACATTCAGTGGTCTGGAGATGGCTTGTGAAAGCTCATGGAAGGGATCTGCTTCATGATGTGTGTATGCATCTTTGACATGAGGACATCCTCTACTCCTCTGCAGGAAGGATGTCATGTGATCAGAGGGGAAAAAAGGGATGTTGGATACATGGGGATATGTTAAAGGTTCTTCTAAGTGGTATTGAAATGAAACATGATTCAAAAGATCATACAATGACCGTAATGTACCACCAACCACACACACGGTAGTAGGCTGGGTCTGATTTGAACATTACACCTGTGTAGGTATAGAAGCTAAATTCCATACAATGTAACAGTAGCACCACCACATATGTCTTACTTTAACACTGCCACATTGCACTTTATGGAGTATGATAGCCTCATTGTATACTGAGAAGAACATGTTTGGATGACTGATATGGAGGTGGGGTCACATCTCGGTGTAAATTTGTCTCAAAAAAATATCTGATTGTATACACACTCAAGTTGCCTGCTGTCAAATTAGAATCCCTAAACATCTATTTACAGCAGTTGGAGAGCACGGTACTTAATGTTACTGCCACAGCACTAGTTTGACTAGAATAATGTCAGAGTAAACTTTATACAGGATGACATCATTAGTGTATGTTACAAGAAGATGTTCTGAGGAGTGTCAGACATAGCTGTGATCTCACGTGCTATTCAAAAATTTACACCATACTGATTTTTGAATGAACACACACCAGTTGACCACAGTGATACTAAAAACCCTACCTATCTACAGAATGCAGTACTTAACACAGTACCACAGCACAAGTCTGATTTTTATAGTATCAGAATAACACTGTAGTTGATGGCATCAGCAGTATATGTTTGTGAGAAGTAGGAGTGTCTCACATGCTGTTAGAAAATGGTCTCTTGAATATGAATTAACTGAATGCAAACACACACTCAAAAGTTGACTGCAGTGAGACTACAACCCCTACTTAACTATCTACAGATAAGTACTTAAAGCAAGTGTCACAGTACAAGTCTGAAATTCATATTGCCATACAACATTTTATAGCTGATGACAACAGCAATGTATGTTTGTGAGAAGAAGATGATAGTAGGAGTGTCTCACCTGCTGTTAGAAAACAGTCTCTTGAATGTGAATTAACTGAACACACACACACACACACACACACACACACACACACACACACACACACACACACACACACACACACACACTCACTAATGACTACAGTGAGGCTTGAACACCTACTTATCTACAACGCTCAATACTTAACACATGTGCCACAGCACAAGTCTGTCCTTTACATGCAGCTAGACAATTTCTAGTAAACTACATCGCCACTGAATGTTTGAGAGAAGATGGTGGGAGGCTTGTATGAAATAGCTGGGTAGGTATGCATGACTGTCCAGATATTAGTTCTGCATTGGCCTGTAATGATGATAGTAGGATACAGACTGATGTCCGTCTAACTGTGCACACTAACACATAGATAGAGATGCATACAAAATGTGGCTGCTCTGGTAATTTAACCCATATGTATGTATTTTGTTTCCATCCAAACACAGTAGTTAATGACTGCACCATCCCTAAAGTTTATTTTGCCTTGTCATAGTAATCTTTATAGATGATGCCATCATTATTATATGATGTGGTTAACATATCCTGTTATGAGAGTGGTGTGCAAAAGTGGATTTTTGTATTTCCTGTTGTTTTTCCAATATGCAGGTATACTCTAAAAGACAGCTTCTCAAACTAGATGCAAAAAGCTTGCAGAAATACAAGTAGCAGAACTGAGACATATGCATCTTTTTCTCAGTATATTGCGTACATTACACAGTTATTGTCACATACAGACACACACATTTTGTGATCAGGATGGATGAACCTGTGTATGCATGTGTGTTCATATTTCTGAAGAATTGATGCCAACATTAATACATGTATAAGACAATCTTATTGTATATTGTCAGTATAAAGGTTTAGATGATGTAACAATGCAGGTGTGCTATTCATATCTGTAGTGTAGTTTACATTTGGAAATTCCTAATGACATACCCATTTTCAAGCAGGGATTACATGTGTCTGAATAAATATGTGTTTAGTCAGTAACACATGACTTTCCTTTGGTTGTATTTTTACTTCAATTATAATGGGATGAAGTGTAACAGGGCAGTAAATATAATAGTTCATGTTGATCAGCTATTTCTGTAGTGCACTGTTGAGCAGCTGGTTTGTGTGATCTATGACATAGTGTTTGCGCATGCTAGATAGAATTTGAGAAGTTCTTATGTATATGTATTAGGGGAAGAAATTGCTGACAGATAATATGATGCTCATAATGGTGCTTACATTTATAACAAATATTATGCTATAAATGTTGTAACATTAAGGGCTATTAGTACTGATTTCCCTGTTAACGAGCAGTTAAGTGAAGAGCAAATGCAGTTCTCTGCTTTATTGAGACAACACTAATACTTATATTGGTTCATCTTCCTTCATGTAAACACACTAATGGGAGAGGCAGCAGTCAGAATTTTGGAAAGTATTGACTGTAAGAAAACTGCTTGCTGCTTAGCTGCCTTTCTGGCAGCAGGTGTAACAGCAGTAAGCTCTTATTTTGAACACAGATTATTCAGAGTTTGAATCCAGCTCAGTCTTATTTTTGAACATATATATATATTCAGGATTTAATTAAATAATTACTTGTGATATTTTTTGCAGATGTGAGAGGGAATGACTACAGTGAAATACTGTACAGAAAGGAACACTACTCAATTGATTTATGTCAACAGTACAGGTATGGAATTGCATACCGATACATTCATCAGCCTAAATAAATGTTATAGAAGATATTTAATATTAATGCCATTAATATTCTTTAACTGTGTGTTTCTTTAATGTAGTGAGTTTAAGCTGTATTTAGTGGAGGTAACTGCACCATGCCATAGGAAGTAAAGAGCCATTCACCGTCGGTCGACATCAGTGCAAGATTCCAAACTCCATTCAAATACAGAGGACAAAAAAATGAAGGGCTTCATTAGGGATTTATTATTAATGTTGTGATATGTGATTCTGTTTTTTGACCATACTAAAGGTGTGAAACTGGGAAAGATAGAAAAGTGGTAAAATGGGGGACAAGCAAGGGGAAGAATGAAGGGAAAGCAATATAGGAATGTGCAGGAGGGAATTAGGAAAAAAGCATAGCTATCTACTTCTTCATCACTGTAAAATGAACATGGATAGAATACTGCATGAATATAGACTGTCACCTCAACAAAGATGGGTGACAACAGTGTAGTAATGCTGTATAACCAAATGGACTGAATCAAGTGTGTTGAGAAAACACATGTGTATAATGGAGAGCTATGTATGGGGAGATATTTTTTTCTGGTACAACTGCCCATTTCTTATTTTATATCGGTAAGAGAGGAATGCTGGGCAAGGGATGTAGGTATGTCAGAGTCAGGTAAGTAGCACAGGTGAGGAAGTGGTTGCAGACAAACAGGACAAACAAGACAGAGACAGGGATGCTGAGGGACACAAAGGGTTGGGGAACACCATGATTGGGAATAGGGAGAGGACATCTGGGGACCATGCCTATCAAGCATGAAGACAGTGAGAATTGAGTTATCACCCTTAGAACTCTCATCACTGTTCCCTCCCAGAGCTTGCTGTGGGAGTGCTTATCATTTTAATTTCCAAAGATTTTTGGTGAGCATCTTTGCCATCTGGAGAAGGTAATACTGGATACGTTATTGTCTGAATTGGATAGGTTGGGACTTGAAACCATATATCAGCATGCATTTGTTGAAAATAGATCTATTACCACATGTAGCATGATGTTCTATAACAATATAATAACAGCTATGAATGAAAAATTGTGCTGTGATGTGATTTATATAGGTTTAACTTCAGCATTTGACAGGGTCATACACAAAATATTGATCAATAAATGAGTACAACTAGGTATTGATATACTGTTGATAAGATAGATAGCTGCATGGCTTACAAATAGGACATGGCAAGTATCACACACCAACTGGACGGGTGAAATCCTTGGTTACAGTCAGGGTGTCCCACAGAGCTCTGTCCTAGGCCCTTACTTGTTTAGACTGTATCTTTCAGACCTTAATTTTTCATCTGAGGTGTTCTACAGTCTATAAGCTGATGACCTCAAATTGGGTAAACTAATTACAAGTGTTGCAGATAAGGTATGTCTGCAAAATAATTTGACTAAATTATCCGTTTGGGCACAGGAGAATAATATGTTGATAAATACATCAAAAACTAAGCATATGAGATTTGGGAGGCATAAACTAAAAGGTGAATACTTAATACAGCACACAGTGATTGAAACTGTAGACTCATTTAAGGACCTGGGTATATGGGTAGATTCAGCTATACATTTTTCTAATTATATCAACCAATTGGCTAATGATAGTTATAGAACTATAGGTTGTGTAAAAAGATTTATAAATTCTAAGAAATCAAACATAATGAAGTCATTGTTTGTTAGTTACATTAGACCCAAACTTGAGTATGGAATAACAATATGGAAACCTTATAGAAAAACAAGCATGAATAAACTGGAAAGAATACAGTGGACATATACCAAGGGCATCCATGGATATGAACATTTAAGTTATTATGAAAGACTAAAATATCTGAACTTGTACAGTGTCTCTTACATATATTTAAGAGGAGATCTTATTCAGGTATAGAGTGCATTTAGGGACAACTACCTCTAGGAATGTTTGGGGTTATCAAAAAGTACTAGAGAATCATTAGATAACTTATGTACACGATTCTATAAAAATGCAAAGTGTAACTGTAACTGGTTCTCTGACAGAGTAGCTGATGCTTGGAAAAGACTACCAAATTACATTAAAGCAAGAACTAGTTCAGATATTTTTAAGAACAGCCTGGACATTTATTATGGAACAAGTGTTTTGGTATATTGTCAAGCTAGAAGAGCATTAATGCCTGTGCTTGAAACATTTGTATGTATGTATGTATGTATGTATGTATGTATGTATGTATGTATGTATCTGGCTAAGACATGCATCAGTAGTACTGTCAATGACTTCATGCACCATGCCTGGCATCTCCCAGAAGGTTTCAAAATCATCACCTCCTCCAATACTCCCAAAAGGTACCACTGCACCAGCTGCTGGGGTAATACTACCTGATTCTAGGGCCCAGGTAGTGCAGGGGCTGCAGACCAAGTACTGCTAGGTTGGTACCAGGTGTGCCGGGTGTCAGTGTGGCAGCTGCTAAAGGGTGGCAAGCTGAGCCACACTGGTTGACTTCCCTCTCTGTGCTGTAAAACATTTAGTCATTTGTTAGAAATTGATGACATCAGAATGTTGTGACCACACATATAAAAATAAAAAGAGAGATAAAGGGTTGGGTAAGAGAGAAAAAAGAAAAATATAATTAGAACCATCATGTATCACATACAATAAACTACTATGATATAAATATAAGTTTACTTTTACATTAATTATACTTTTTAAAAACCACAAACCAGGACTGATAATTTTTCCAAATAATCCTTGCAATATGCTTATATTGCACATATGCTTTTTCAAATAAAACAGATTAAGTTAACAGCATGGCATTTATGCTAATTTACTTGAAATTGTTATGTAATTTCTTTTTAAATGACTTTCTGATATATTTGTTACCTGTGAGACTTGAACCCACATTATCCGAATACACTGTTTTCACTGATTACTACAATTGCCTTGCGCTACAGAATGAAGCATGCATGCATGCTTGATTTTGTAGTTAAGATATGCATATTTATTTTGCTAATAGTACATTTACTAATGTATTTCTAGTAATAGTTTTGATAAAATAATAATTATCTGGTGCTTCATACATACTCATTGCTTCTCTTAATCTTTCCAAACATTCAGCATGAGCTTCTCTGTTTGCTGCAATCTCCTGGGTGGCTGAAAAATAAAAAGGAAAGAAAAGGAGAAGAGCATTAAGCATACCAGCCTTGGCTACGTCCAGCTTTTTATATCCTTTAATGCATCTTTATCTGTATAATTACGCAACTCTGGGATGCCAGCAGTCTTAACTCATCCAGCCACTGGTTGAGTTGTGCCTGCTTGCACCTTTTCAGGTCATTCAAGTGGTGGCATTGCTCTCCCGTGCATGGAATTCCAGTCTCATTGGAGACAATATTGGCAAGACTATTCCAAGCTTCTGATTTATATTGAGATGCAGTACAACCCCCCCCCCCCCTGCAAAAGCCTATGGCTGTGGTGCTTTACAAGGAATCTAATGAAGATTCTGAACTCCTCCATACCCCATCTTTGAGCTCTAAATTAGGCACCTTCCTTTCTTGCTCCTGCCTTGTCCATACAGGTCATACAGCAACACTTGACAGTGTTTTCCTGTCACTTCATGTTATCTCATTTAAGGCTAGTGTATACACAGCACAACAATGCCAACTGCATTTGCACAATGTTAATCGGAGAGCAATAATACCAAACAGAGAGGAATGCAGTTTTTGAAATAGGAAGGGTGATGTAATGGTTGCATTTAGTTTGTTAGTGTTGCTGCTGTACCTGTTAGCTGGTTTAACTTTGCAGACCTGCATTAGGTGTATAGATTTTATGATCTGACACATTTTTTGTGTGGCTTTACACACTGATAAAAGTAATTAATATAACGTGGGATTAAAATTTATGTAAACTTATGTAAACTAGACTAAATATATTCTTCCACATAGCTGCTTTTTTCATCCTTGCCACAGAAGAAGTGCTTATCAGACATGCTCATTAATTATATGGACAAATGAAAGTTTCAGTGGATAACCATGTATGTGTATGACATGACAAGGTCCTGATTTATACATTCGTTTATCTGACTATCCTTAAATTGTGAAGTCCATCCCATAGCAGAAAAGACACTTGTAAGTACAGAAACAATTATCATTATGCCCTCAGTCACACATGTAATTTATATGATCTCCAGTGCTGTACATAGTTATTGTTATTTATAATTATCTTTATATTGTTCTTTAGTTTTTAAAATTGACTGAACAAGTAGAAACAAAATTTGGAGTGTGCTGGATTAGAACCCGGTCTTACCTGTTTTGTGGGCATTAACTTATAGCAGTTGCCAAAGTGAAAGCTACAGGTGTGCTTTTTACAGTCATCACTGTGCAGAGTGCTCATTGCAGCTTAGACCTTGTTTGTCAGACATGCTCGTTAGTGATACATACACATTAGAGAGTTGAGCTGCTAACCATGTATATGTGTGACATGAAAGTTCAGAACATAAATGTTTAACTGCAGAACCATAATTATACTGTCACACACACACACACACACACACACACACACACACACACACACACACACACACAGTTAGACATTTAATATATATGATATCTTGTGTATGTTCAATGCATCTGCTATACATAGTTATTTGTATATGTAATTATTTATCTATTGTGATTTTTTTCTTTAAAGTAAAGTAGAATAGCATTAATAAAACTTTTGAGTTTGCTGGATTAGAACCATGGCATTCCTGTGTTTTAGCCCTTAACTTACACCTGCTGGCATAGGAAGAACTAGGCAGCAGCTGTATATTTTCACATTCATTACTGTGTATGTGTTGACCATTGCACAATGCCACTCAGCATGTTTGCATGGTGGAAGGCCACACATTACAAATGCATCCTTTTTGAAATTGTCAATGTCTGCAGGTGTCCTGGACCTGCAGGTGTTGTGGAAGCCTGCTGACTGCCACACAACACTGCTTAATGTATTTGCTCAATGGTCAACAAAAGGTATAATGACATATTCTTTTTAAAATTGAAAATGTTTGACTATTGTCTGCAAGTGTTCTAGGCCTGCAGGTGCTGTAGAAGCTTGCTGACCATCATGCAACCCCACTTAGCGTATTTGAGCAATGGAAGGTAAAAGATGTAACAATGTATATTTTATGAAATTGACAATGTCTGCTTGTTGTTTGGACCATTACACTGTGTTTGCACAGAGGTGAGCAATGCATCAATGAGATTAACAAAGCTCAACATGTATTCTCTCTTCTATCTTGTATATAATGTATGGTCAACTTTATTGCTTGCCTTATATTTTGCTTATTTTCTTTTATTGTAGTCAAAAATTGTACTACTTTGTTATTGTCTTAATATTTGTAGCCATTGTTCATTTTTTTTTAATTCTGTTTAATGTGTACAGTGGAGCTTTTCTCCCTGGGCCTCCGCTGAAAATGGGCTTATATCCAGTCGGACTTTTCTGGTAAACAAATGTCACATAAATAAATACATAAAATTATTCTTGTAAAACAAAAAGTGTTTATTAGCTTTCATCACTAAAAGATAAATGTGGGATTTGAACCTTCATCATGTTTACTAGGTGTACTACAAAGACACTTGATTCACAGCTTTAATTTATGCTATTTTTATCAAATAAGCAGCTTCTATTAATTTGAATTTATTTTGCCATGTCAAAGTATTTGTGCTAATTTGTGAGTCATGCAAATATTAATATTTAAAACAAAAAAGTAAAAAGGAAACATAAGCAACATTACAAAATACTTTTAGCACACCTTACAGATTTTTACACAAGTCTGGATTTGAAGTGTCGGTCCAATGAAACTACAAAACATGCAAGGGGTGCCTTATCTCTCTTTGCCACAGAAATAAACTTGCAGCATTAATGCAAATCATTCTGTATATAAGCAACTTCAATTTCCTGTGCAGTATTAACAAGACATATACACTTGTATACTCTCAGTTGTTTGTACATGTGTAGCTTACATATTTAGTGTGATGAGTGATTGCACAACTTATGAATTTTGTTTTCAACAATGCATCTCTGTCTTCACTGTGTATTGTGTTCGTTCTTCTCTTATCTGTGCTGTACTTTCAGAAATGCAGGCTATAGGGTATTTTGTATCATTGTCATTAAATATATGATAAAATTACTTGATTGTAAAATGCAGTTTTCAGCAAAGGATGTAGAGTTTGGCTATTAGTGAACTGAAATGAGAAATGTGTGCTGTTCACTTACATTTAAAAGCTTGCTACAAGTACTTATACACTTTGTTAGTGTATTCTGGGTGACACACCCACTACAGTAAGGTAGTCTGAATTGCTGTTGTGTCTTCTTTCTGTCTCACACTAATCATTCACAGTTGCAATCCATTAGCAACTGACACTGAGGTAGTGCCTACACTATGTTTACATCTGCTACTTAATGTCAAACATTTGGAATTCAGCAGTTCTAATGAGTTCACAACTCATTTGCATCTTCACTGTGCTAAGAGGCCTGAATCTACACTATGAAAAGGTAACCGTGTAGCTAGGGAACTTGAAGGTGAGGAGAGTTGTGTATGTAGAGAACAGAGAAGATTGCTATTCATTTTGAATTATCTGCACGGAAGGCTTCTGATCTTGCTAAGATATGATTGCATTTTTCAAGTTCATACTAGATTTGTTAACATGTTGCAACGATAAAAAGAAATTATATATATGGATTAGAAAATGGAACTTTATCTGTATGCATTTCCTATAGTTCACTGTTGGCATAGGTATTTTTGGCAGGCATTTTACTTTCTCACATAGACAGCCCTTATTAACTTTCATCACAAGTGTTATTGTTACAAGTTGTTATCTTACACTCTTCTTGTTATTTTAGGGGAATGTACTATATTGTCAATGCTAGACACAGTGAGAGGTGACTGTCAATCATATAAAATTGACTTCTGTACTCTAAGTTTACACATGCCAAAGATTCCAAAGACAACCACAAGGCATTATATAGCTATGTCAAGAATCTAAATGGCAATGCTCAGATCTGCTCTGAGCTACAAGAATGGCATTAAATATACTGATCCCAAGGATATTACCATTATCCTGGCAGATTGATTCAGTGCAAACTTCACCCCCCTCTAACCCCCTAAAGGGCCCATCTCAGTACCGAAAGATTGCCAAATTCCATTAAGAACGGCCACACAAGTAAAAAAATGCACTCTGTCCAAAACTAGGAATACAGCATCCATGGGACCAGGTGACATGCCAGGCTGTGTACTACATGAACTACAAAATGAAGTGGCACTTCACCTAAGTGTCATGTTTAATAATAGCCTCACCTCAGGCTATGTGCCCACTGAGTGGCGCACAGCTACAGTTATCCCACTCCACAAGGGGGTATCCCGGGAACTACCACCCATCAGTCTGATGAGCCTGATCAGCAAGGTCATGGAACGTATTATCATGGAACTTATAAACAAAGATATTGGCAACCTCTAAACACTGGACCCCACCCAGTTTGGGTTTGTGAAAGGCCGATCTTGACTCCTGAACCTGATTGACTTCTTCTAATCAGTCTCCAGAGCAGTGGACAAGGGTAAGGTGGTTCACACAGCCTACGTGAACCTCACCAAGGCCTTCGACATCATCCCCCACTCTGGAATCATAGATAAACTTACTAAGCTGGTCATTAATCCTTACATCACTTGATGGGTTGCCAACTGTCTTACTGACAGAACCCACACTGTAAAAGCAGCTGACTCCAAATCCATCTCCAGTCAAGTGATGAGTGGAGTACCTCAGGGTTCAGTCCTGGGACTGCTCTTGTTTGGCATCTACCTCTCTGAAGTACAGGCCAACACTAAGGGACTCTGTCTAACAAAGTTCGCAGATGACTGCAAACTGGGAGCCATTATTGAATCCCCAAATGATGTGGATATTCTACAAAAGGGCCTTACAGAAACAGATGCTTGGTGACAATGCCATGGGCTCAAGCTCAATGCCAAGAAATGTATAGTTATCCCCTTTGGGAAAAAAACATGTACCCGTGAATTACCACATAGGTAACAGTGCACTAAACACCAAAAGTGTGATAAGAGACTTAGGGACACAGGTGGACACTGGTCTCACCTTAAATAACCAAATCGCCAAAACAGTCAGGAAATCCTTCTATGTGGCACACCTCATCACTATGGGCTTTTCATCCAGAAAAAAGGAGGTCATTGTCCCACTGTACTCATCCCTTATTAGACCCATATAGAATACAACACCTTGTTTGGTATGTGCCTCTCAAGACATCTGCAACAACTGGAAAGGCCACAGAAATACCTCACTAAAAGAATCACAGGCCTAAAGCAGATGCCCTATGCTGACCATCTAAAAAAACTCCACCTATACTCTGTTGCATATCGTCTACTCAGAGGCAATCTCTGCTTAACATACAAAGCCATATCAAACCCAGAGCTTTGGATGTGCTACACTTAAAGAAATCCCAATCACTCATAGACACATGCTCCAGGGATCTAATCCTTGTCATCACAATGAACAAAACATGCTGGAGGGATAGGTTCCTGACCCAGAGACTCCCCAGACTCTGGAACAGACTGCCCATACATGTCAAGCAGAGTTCCTCTTTGGCCCTCTTCAAAAGGAACCTTGATGATTGGATGGGAGATAGGAAATTCACCCCGGGGATCACGTCAGTCACACTGCTAAACAGGGATCCAGGGAATTAAATACTATGGGAAGAAATAGCCAGGGAAATGTTATGGCTAGGCTTGTATAGGCCCTAGGGCCGATAGCCTAGTACCAACCTATGAACCTATGAGATTGAGTTGAAAGCATTTATAACAATTTAATTATGTGGCATTTCTTGGTTTGTACAAACTATCATTTGCCTTTTGTTTTGGAGGTGGGGAGCCAAGTACTATTTATGTGTGGGACAATAAAAGTTGTGTTTCAAGAGGTTTGCTCCTGAAATTGTGACCTCTTGAAATTGTGTAGTCATCCTGTTTTTCTAGTGGTAAACAATACATGACTCCATTGGTATGTCTTGTTTTGGAGCATGCATTGGTTTGTGTATGAGTGTGATATGGTATAACCACATAAACTTACATTTTAATAACTGCACTGTGTGTCTCCAGTGGTTAATGTTAAAATTATAATATGTGTGTGTATATAAGCAGGAATTTCATTATGTGACATTTATGTGTTGTATCCCTCTCTGTTTTATGTCACATCAGATTATAGCACCCAAGCATACAAATCCATGTAAACCCCTTTCAGTGACTCAGAAAAATTATGTCATAGTGCAGCTGTTCAGGCATCACAGTGCCTTTTTGTTTGAGAGGCACTCTGCTTGATATGTATGGACAGGCGGAGGCTGACACCTTTGATTGGGGTAGTGTGGTTATTGCAGATTCAGTGCTGGTTGACTCTGGTCGTAGCCAATGTGTGGGCAAAGGGCCACCATGAAGATTGTTAGGGGTGCTCGGAGGAGGCCTGCTGTCCACCCTGAACCTGATCACTCTGACCGCCTCAAAAAACTCCAGCTTTATGCATATCGCTTACTCCGAGGTGATCTCTGCCTAACATATAAAGCTATGTCAAACCCAGAGCTGTTGGACATGCTACACCTAAAGAAATCCCAATCCCTCTGAGCTACACACTCTAGGGGCCTAAACCTTGTTACCACAATAAACATGACATGCTGGAAGGATGGATTCCTGTTCTAGAGACTTCCTATACTCTGGAACAAGCTACCCATCTATGTCAAGCAAAGTTCTTCATTAGCACTCTTCAAGAAAAATCTTGATGAGTGGATGGGAAATAGGAAATACACCCCGGGGATCACTACTGTGTTTCTGTTGGACAGTGGCACAGGAAAATAACTTTCTTCGGTGGCGTAAGCTATGGAACCTTGATGGCTAGGCTTACGTAGGCCCTTGGGCCGATAGCCTAGTACCTACCTATGAACCTATGAACTTATCAGAGAGGACATGGGGATATGACTAACGGAATATAGATTTGGAGTCAATGATGTAAATGCCATAGGGTGACCACCAGGACTTATGATCAGGTGCATCATGGAGACACTGATATGATTTCATCAGCCTGGAGGAGAGCATCTGCAGTTGCTTGTGAACAGCTGGCTACAGGGGAAGGGGGGAGCTGATACAGAGTCACCACTGATACCAATTGAATAGTTCCTGTCCACTGTGAGAGATCCAGTGGGCTCAGTGGGAACTACACAACAACATATGACTAATGTTTGTGCTGATGTTCCTAGGAGGATAAGTATATCCCAGGAGGAACTTCCAGGTCAGCTTACATATGTCAAGCTGTAATATTTGTTTGCATAGTAAAATAAATTTTAAGTAATAGTTCTTGTGTTTTTTCTTTTAGCTTTTTTCTTTGAATCTATTGATAAATTGATTTAAGTTAATGACACATTTTTGTTCATTACGTATGGGCTTTGAGAGGACATGTCAGCCAAGTTTCAGTTAAAAGTATTGTTAATGGTCATATGGGCAAAAATTGTGTATTACTGTCTCTTTGTGTTATTGCAGTTGTGCTCATTGTGTCCTTACCTTTCTTCAATTCTTCCAGGACCATCCTCCCTAGCAAGCGTGAATTCATCTGCACATGGTAAGGCAAAGATTTGTATTTGATTATTGATGACCATTTGTCAGAAATATGTATTTATCTGTATGTGTTAGGTGTGTGTCATGAGTATGTGCATATCGCTGTACCATCTGTGATATTAACACCAGTGTTAGTTTGTTATCATAGTATTAAATTTTATCATAGGTATTAATTTCATCCATGTGTTTTTTGCTTATAGTGATAGGTGATCCTGACCGTGGAAGTATAGGACTCTTACCTTCTGATATCAGAGTATTGGCAGACTCAGATGATGATGGTAGGCAAATGCAAGCACAGTCAGGGGGTGCAGAGGTTGAATCTGACACTGAGGTTGACATTCAGCAATCCCCTGTATTTTCATCAGACACAGCCAATAGGCTTATGCATACCTATTCCAGTGAGCACTCAGATATTGGACAGGCAGAGGCTGACACTTTTGATTGGGGTAGTGTGGTTATTGCAGATTCAGTGCTAGTTGACTCTGGCCATAGCCAATGTGAGGGCAAAGTGCCACCAGGAAGATTGTTGGGGTGCTCAGAGGAGGCCTGCTGTCCACCCTGAACCTGATCCTGGTGCTACTTGACATATGTTTAGGGTCATTATGGAGGTACAGATACATTCCAATAGGGCCTGTGAGGACATGCTTAGGATTGTAGATGTGGCATAGGCTGACATGTATGACTGCCTCCAGTGGGTGTTCGATTCAATGGATTGGATGAATGACACAACGGAGCAGCCATTGTCTGTGATAGAACATCTGCTGAGAGGAGGATGGCATCCATGTGGATGTAGGTTAGCAGCATCCTCTGATGTTAGCCAATGTGCCCACGCCTGATCCCACTCCCATAGTGGCACTACTTCCATTGTTCTGTCAGTGATTGAGGAGTCCACACCCAGACTTGGTAGGCCATGGGTCATAGTCCTGGGCATACACATGATGAGAGCTTGTCCAGCAGACATCAGTTATGCTCAGGTAGCAACAGTGCATCTGACCATGGGCATGGATGTGCCAGTGCAATGCCTAGCAGAGCCAGCTCTCCCAATCGGGGGTGATGATGAACTGTTACTCCTAACATGCATGGCTCACACCTGTCCAACATACTAGGATGGAAAGCTATCACTGAGCAAGGCTGTGTTCTTGCAGACACACACACACACACACACACACACACACACACACACACACACACACACACACACACACACACACACACACACACACACACACACATGTTTTACCTTGAGTGCCCATGCAGACACACACACACACACACGCACACACGCACACACGCACACACACACACACACACACACACACACACACACACACACACACACACACACACACACACACACACACACACACATGTTGTTACATGGGGTCAGTTGTGAGACTTACAGCTTTTTCTGTTTCAGTGGCCATTTGATAGTTTATCCAAATTTCTGCCTGCCTGCCTGCCTGCCTGTCTGTCTTACTCACATGCACGCCATACATTTTGTGTCAGCCTTGGCTTCCTGCCCCCCCAAACAACACCCAGTATAAATTATGATAACTGTGCCATATCTTGATTGTCTGTCTTCTGGATTCAGGGATATATGTCTTTTTTTATGTCAAGGGGGCATAGCTGACTGAATGTTTAGTATATATGTGTTTGTGATGCTTTTTGGAAATTGTGCTGCTTTCTTATGTGTGAATCTTATATGCATCAGGCCTATTAGTTGATAGAGAACACATCTATTGATGTATGTCATTGCTGTCACATATTGCTGCAAAAATCACCCATCTTCTACTTAGTTACATTAGCAAGTAACAGTATGCAAAGATAAGCCATTCATTTCTGTTCCTAGCCATTTATTTTCCTAGTCCAGTTTCAGCACTTACCTTGATAATCCAGTGTTAGAAGAGTTTTGAGCATTGCCTGGTATCAATGTTACTGTATGTATGTGCATAGGATAAAGGGTTTAGCCTCATAGGTGGTGAGCATGGTATCTGTTATTTCTTGGCCAGGACAAGAGCATATTGTACATGCTTACATCTACTGACACCCGCAGTGGCTGTTGGTTCTGCCTCTAACTCCTCACCTGCATGTGGCTGTGGTGACCTCTCCAGTTGTGGTGGAATGTGTGCTCCTTCCCCTTGGTGTTCCTGCTGAAGCTATTTTCTCTGAATAGTTTTGTGAAGGATGGCACAGACAATGAAAATTTCAGTGCATGTATGGGAATTGTACTGCAGGGTTCCACCAGTTGTATCTAGGCACTAGAACTGTTAATTCAGCAGCTGAAACACACACTCTGTGAGATTTCTTGTTTGAGCATGTGCCTCATTATAGCATTCTTTGGTGCAGGGATGTGCATTTCTGATGGGCATCATCATCCACAGCTTGTGTGCATAATTTGCATGCCCCAGTAAATGACCCTGTGGGATACTCCCCCAAGATAACCTCTGATAGAGTTGAGAGTTGTGCCAGTTATGAGAATCATGGTACCTGCCTAGGTCACCAGCACACACATACAGGATGAATCCCTTAGCATTACACATAACCTGGCAGTTAATGAAGTGGAAGTGTTTCTGTTTATGTACACCCTTCCCTGTTCCATGGGTGGTGCTCTGATTTCAATGTGCATGCAGTCTATGGCACTCAAGATGTTAAGGTAGTATGCTACAGGGTATAAATCTTGTATAGTTGTAGCTCTGTCCTCAAGTGTATGGGAAAAATGAATGTAGTCACTGGCATATTGTAGCATAACATTCAGGAATTGAGGTAGGATCCTAGTTGCTGATGTCTGTGACACCCGCACCTTATACCCTGTAGGTTTCTGGAAGATTCCTGTAGTTAATATTCTAAGTGCTACACAAACCTTAGTTTCCACAGTATTGGTTCTCCTCAGTTTGCCCTTGCTCTAGGCTGAGGATGATAGAGGTTGCATAGTTCTTGTAATGTGTTTCTATCCAACCTATAGCACTCTACAATTCCCATCTCATGCAGACCATGAAAATTTAAACAAGGTCTAAACACTCTTCTCCTTCTTAGCTGAGGTCTATTAGGAGCAGCATAGACTTGCGACTATTGCACATACACATATATAAGAGGAAAAGCAGCCTCTAACACTTTTTCCATGTAGAGTAGTTTCTGTGGCTGTATTCCAATAGGTTTTGGAATTTGCAGGCAAAATATGCACTAAGTGCACACAATTGCTTTATAACTTGTTGAATAGCTCCTCCATCTTGGATTGGTTGATCAGCTTACAATTTAGCTGCTTATGTGGTAATTGCTTGCCACAATGTTTACCATGTTTGTGCGGCTCTAACTATTGTGTAGAGCCACTTACTGAATACAAAACAGTATGCTACTATTTGTTCATACTGTTATGCCATGCATACAGTTTTAGTGTACCATGTATGTTTTATTGAATCTGGCCCCTCATTTATTTTCCTAGCATTAAGGAGGGCAGGGCCATAATTATTCTGTGACTGATATTATTAGATATAAATTGTATTAGATTGCACTGAACTTAAGATTAAGGGTGGTATACATAGTTGGTTGTGCATATCCACAGCATGCACCTACACAAGTTGCACACATGCAAAGTACAATTTTATTATTGTATTTTATTTTTCTATTTAATAATTAGACAATTTATGTTCATTTCTATCTTTTTTGTGTTAAAATGCTATGTTCATGTAAGAAATAATTAATAATCATGTAAATAATCTCATGTACAGATGTTTTTTACTCTGCAATTATAAACATACATCATGTGTAACTTAAATATGGAGCTTTTCTCCCTGGGCCTCCACTGAAAATGGGTTTTACCCCACTGGACTTTTCCCCATAAACAAAGCCAAATAACTATCTAACTAAATAAATAAACCATTTATACAGCACTGCTGGCCATATTTGCAAACCTCCAAAAAATGCAAAAAAAAAAAAATCACATGCAAATGGATACATAGTGACATTTAAATTAGGACATGTAAGCAAATGTGCTGATGGTGAGCTAATTGTGTCGAACCTTTCGTGATTCAGAGTCACATACAGCTATACAAATGTTTGTTGAACACACAGGTTATAAAAAGACAAATACTGCCAGTTTTAGCTAGTTCTACAGTTGGCAAAAATTCCTTTAATTGCCATGAGATTCAGAGATTCATGATTCAAAATATCTTTTGCAGTGATACTGCAACCGACTGTCCTTAGTGGCTCCTGGCACTCGAGGCAGAGCATTACTGTCAATGGCTAACCATTACAATTATTGACTGCTTTCATGTGGATAAGGTCATTATCAAGAATTGGGTGAACTTGTATGGCCTAGAAAATAAAAGTGGGAGAATATGTGGTGTTCCTGTTCCTGTGGGTGCCAAGATATGCAGGCTCTCAATATGCTTGTCTTGGAGACCTTTCAGAGATAGACTGAAGACAAATTGGGTATCTCACAGGCTTTGAGCTCAAGGATGCTGCAGTGATTTGTTTGCATTATTCTAGTCAATGTGGAAGAACATATTTATTTCCTTCATCTACAGCAGGACCAGACTATCACCATGTATGCTTTGTACACTCTGCCATGCTTTCCTAAGGTGCACCCATTTGGCTACCTGGGTCCCACTTTGTTTACAGGGGGTGGAGAGGTGCTATAATAGGAATTGCTACCATTCCTTCAACGGCTAAGTAGTGTGTGATTCATGTGGTTGAATCAGCAATGTCTTAGCCCAGCATCTTGGCAGTGCTCATGTGTCAAACAATTGGCACACAAATTCGCTGTATTACCCATTCCTGCATAGCAGGATACTACACAGTCATCAGGTAGGTAAGTGTGACATAAATCACCCATCACCCCCATAGACATGTTCATACAGATTGATTAAGGTTTAATGATGTACCTCGTTGTCTTCATGTGCTCCCCTTTCAATTTGCATTTTGCATGTGATGCAAGCTATGCACTTAAACCTTGGCTAATGACAAAATTTCAAAATCCGAAGAGAGAAGCAGAGAAGTGCTGCTGCACTAACCTTTCACAGACTTGGATACTCACCGTGTGATTCATCATGCTTATCACCCATTTCCACTGATTGGACAAGTCTGGGGAGGTTCTTTAGTATGACCTGGTACTGCATGCAGAATGTTTCAGAATGTACACTGCTTTTTTTCATTCTGGAATACTGTAGAAACCACTACTCCCACTCCCGCTTACAGTAATAGTGCACGATGTCATCAGTACTGCCAGTGGGACCCCCTACCAGCTATGCGTCTCCTTTCCATGCACCACCGGCGTGTAGTACCAATTAAGACAGTGAGGATAGTCGGTGGATAGTAACAGCATAGCACCCCTCTCAAACAAGCTCCAGCATGGTACATGGCAGCACAGGCAAACAGGTGGCATTTAATCTGCAACTATGGGCCATTACTATCATAATGTGACAGTATAAAATCACAAAAGATATAACTTGGTTCATGTAGTATTAACTCTAGGCTCTAATATGTAGTGAAATGGAAAGCAAACAAAAGAAAATAATTTAAGGGAAGAGCTGCTTGATTTAATAGAGATGGAAAGAATTATTAAGATCAATGAAAAAATAAATTACAGGAAGTAAATAACATCCAAACTGTTTGAAGTTTGGTAAAACAGATGAACACAGTAATTAGGACTATTAAGAGATATTTTCTTTCTTTTTTTTTTTTTTTCAAAATATTCTTTATTTCAATTTATGTAACAAAACTAATAATCATGTAAAACAGAAGTTAAGGAATAATAAATGTTACCACACTTAATAAAACAAAGTCAATAATAACCATAAGAACTCACATCTATAACTACAATAACTACAAGAAAAACTATATACACTGTGCCAATACCTTCATTAAGGCCACCTTTAATACGTTTCATAATCAGAAGCAGTAAACATATTAGAAGAAGATCTTATTAAGTGTTCAAGACAGTTTAGAAAAGTCCCAGTTTCATCCTATCGAAATTAACATACTGACCTTACCCTTCAGCCAGGAGTAAAAAAATAAAATCCCAAAATTTCTGGTTTTCTAGTCTTTGGTGTGGACTAACAGTTAACCATTTTTGAGAAGATATATACGTAAATGCTAAGTTTCTGAAGCCTCCCCATGTTAGCTTGGATCTATCCATCCAATGTTTGGTAATATAGAATTTAATTAGAAGGCATATGGTGATCAATACCCTGAGTCTAAACTGGGACATGGTGATATTTGTAATATGAAGCAAAGCCATCTCCCAGGTTAATGTTGATTTATGGTAGCCCATTTTCTAATTTTAAGAGAACACCAAAGGTTATGAGCGTATTTACAAAACCATAATATATGGATAATATCAGCTTGGGAATTTAAACAATAGGGGCATGACGCAGAGATAAATGAGTTGAATTTGTTTAAATGAAGAGGAGTTCTATATAGATTATTTATAATCATAAATTGTGTAAAGGTAAATTTCTTAAAGGGAGAGTGTTTGAGAGTAAGATTGATCGACCTCAGTTTCTGTTGTAGAGACAAATTATTACCATGTCTATTCCAATAATCCGCGAATATAATTTCATCTTCCCCTATGTAAGCGGAAAATGCTTTATATGCTCTAGAAAGCATATGCTTCTGGGTAATTAAACTCTGTAAAAAATGAGTGATCACTTGAATTTCAGTTTCAGGGCCTGGTTGATTTATTAAAAAGGGTGAAGTGAGGTCACGTAATTGTCTCAGTATAATAAGATAAGGTTTGGGAAGAGACAGATTTTTTCTCAACTCTTTCAAAGAAATATGGTTGAATTTATAAAGCTCCCATAATGTATAATCCTTAATAAGAGGAAACTTATTTAGATTTATCATCTGACCCCCCATTTTAATATTGGGATTAAGGTGAAAAGGCTGTAACAATAGGAGGGCACTAGCTAAGCCCACAGATTTAAATAATTCCTGGAACGTATTAATAAGTCCTTTTAATATACCATGTATCTTGAATTCTTTAATAGAAGTCTTTGTTAGGAAAGGTAGAGATTTGGGATTGATCCTAATACCAATGGTATAATTGTACCATAATTTAATCCATAATGGAGTCCATAATAGGGAGTCAGGAAAATGGTTAGCGATAGCTAAGATCCTATTGGCCTGAATAATTTTATAGTATAAAATGAGGTTGGGCATTGCCATACCTCCTCTTAATTTAGGAAGCGTAAGTCTATGGTATGACATTCTAACTGATTTTGGGTACCAAACAAATTTAGCGAGCTCCTTCTGCATCTTCTTAATAAAGGTAATTGTTACTGATGATAGGGATGAGTTAAATTGGTAAAGAATTTTGGGGAGTATATTCATTTTGACAATAGAGATTTTGGAAAGTGTAGAAAGTTTTAATAACTGCCATCTCTTCATGTTCTGTGATATAGGCGTCCAAATCTTAGATAAGTTAGATTGCAGGATAGAGGAATATGAGTGATCATATGAGACACCTAAGTAATCTAATTTTAAAAATAGGATATATTACTGTGCATCTAAAATAATAATAAATGTCACAGACATATAGAGCTATAAGAGAAAGATAGTGATGGACTGAATAAAGAAAAAAATATTAAGCAATTTAAACAAGAATCATTATTAGAAAAATATAGAAGAGGAAGCAGATCATGAAAGATACATAGAGACAGACATGGTAAAAGCAATGTACAGCATCTAAACAGACCAAGATATATCATACATTATTGCAAATAATAAACTAAAAAATCTCACCACAGGCTGAAAAACTTCAGAAGATAAGCAAATACATATAAAGGAAAAGTACAAAACAGTTCATTAAAGACACAACAAGTTTCATAGAGAACTGGGAAATAAAGCAAAAGGAGCTGAAACACCACAACATACAGACATTTTGGGGAAATATTTATGAAGACCTTGTGAATGGATAGAAAAATGAAAATGCACATTAAGGAGTTCTAATGTGTAGGATATAATGGATGAAATAATGGCCTGAGAAACTGAAACAAAATTAAGAAAAGCACCTAAATGGAAAGCCCCAGGCCCATGTGCAGTATCTAACTTTTGGCTAAAAGTATTACTATGTTTACACAAAGATTTATCCCTGAGTAAGGATTACTTATATACACATCCCAAGCAGACAGCAACCTGGTTAACAACAGGGAAAATGATACACTTTCTAAGAGTGAACCAGCAAACCATCGTAAAAAACTATAGACCAATGACTTGCCTTCTGACAATATTCAAACTATATACTGGAACTGATGCATGAAGAAAATGTTATTTTATTGTCATTTATTTAAAAAAAAACTCTATTATGGTAATAGAACAGAAGGGTAGCAAAATAAAGTTAAATGGACTTATTACTTTGTATTTCTTGTCTTGTTTAATATCTCAATGTATTACCTTCATTTAGTTTCACCTCATCTATTAATTCTCATTTCAGGCACCCTCTTATAGTCATACTGCCCCTTAATCATGTTCGCCTTGTTTCTCCTTTTTGCACCAGTTTCAACTATTTATATCAAGTTCTTATTTTGTTTCTATTTCCTTTCAGTTAATAGGATTTGTGCCATCCCTAACAGAGTCTACTGCTTATAATGATAATGATTATTTTGGCATGTACAATTTTGTTCTTTTCTAAACTGGGTATAGTATTCATTTGCTCCTGCATGTAGTGTGAAAAAGCATCGTCAATTACGAACCGCTTCATAAATTGGAAGCTTTAATCCATGCTGTTGACTGAACAGAGTGCCAAACTCAAGGAAGTGGTATGCTGTCTATTTTTTTATTCTTTATCCCAGTCTCTACTCAACCATTGCTTCCCCAGTGACACAATGAACAAGAACACTCATCCATTAACAGAATAAACTACTTGAAACTTCAACAAGCATCAGAGAGAGAATCTTTGAGATCTGCTAACTAAAGCGACTTTATTTGGACTAATCCTTTGTACTCTGGTTCAATCACACATGAAGAGATACCAGATGTGGATGTCATCAAAGTCTGCATGATAACCAAAGGAAATACTTCTTACATTTTACTCTTCTATCACATGAAACTATTAGCTGTCACATGATTTCTTGTAGAAAGTATGTGTACAGCTTCCTTTCACAGTAAACACATTTAAAAGTTCTGAAGTTTCTGGTTTATACCTCCAGCATACTCCAAAGAGGAGGAAATTTTTGGTTGAAACCATTTTCTAAAATATCATATGAGGATACTTGCAACACTTTATCGCAGGTTGACAACCTTTCTCTGTAACTTTTTGTTTTCCGCCTGTAAGTTTAACAGCATGAGATTTAGGAGAGCACCTTATAGCAAACAGTATAATTTATAAACGATATAATATAATGTATGTTACAAAAGAACTGATATAGATTTACTGCAAAGACTTCTGTCAGCTATTGACTTGTAAAATTGAGCACTAGATAGCATTTAAAATGGTACCACAGACACAAATTCTACAGTTTGATAGCTTGGTACATACTACACAGGCAAAGAACCCATACACTATTAATGCCTATGAATTAGCTAATTTTACTTGCTTGCGATATGGCCAAACAGCACAGCCTGTTCATGAGGCACACATTAGGGATACATTTAATGCAGGGTCATACGGGTGACATGGGCATGCGTTTGCTTCATGCACCTGTGATGCAATCAGCTGTGCTACTCATAATTCATAAATCATGTTGCATGCATAATTCATTGGCTGCCATTTGTTATAGTCATGCAGCAATGACTAATTTTGCTATCTAACAGTGGGCAGTACAAGCTTAGTGCATGAAACACTCCCAAATCTACACAGCCAGTTTAGTGGCAACCACTTGGCTGTAATGAATCACCTTTTCGTAAGGCTGATACTTGGTATAAAGTAGCCAAGATTTGACCAGATACATGGGCTTTATTAAGACAGGTGAATGCTGCAGGCATGTATAGAATGACATGTGATGTTGCCACCCTGATGACCTCCAACATCGGGAAACTGATGTTTGGTAAAATACCTCAAGTAGTATTTTAAGTCTATCTTGTACATATTTTTGTGAGAATTGTTGTGAGTATCTTGTAAAGATGTGTTATTGATGCCTGCAGGTCTGTGTATCATATCACATTGCTGTTTTATAGAGGTAGAGACTGTATCAGTGTCCTGTAGAGATAGGTTCCTCCTATCTCCTTGATTGTCTGTGAAATAATCGCTATATACAGTGTAATAATGTATTCCACTCATACATGGGGTGACTCACTTCTCACCCAGTTCCATCGTAATATCACTCTCTGTGTGTGTGTGTATATATATATATATATATATATATATACACAAACATGTGTGTGTGTGTGTGTGTGTGTGTGTGTGTGTGTATGTGTACATATACAGTATATATATGTTCATTTATATACAAATATATAGATATATGTGTGTGTGTGTGTGTGTGTGTGTGTGTGTGTGTGTGTGTGTGTGTGTGTGTGTGTGTGTGTGTGTGTGTGTGTGTGTGTGTGTATATGTGTGTGTAAATATACCCCCTTTCTTTTCTTTATTCATTGAACTCTACATATGTTCCTTTTCTTTTGCTTTCTTTTCTTTTCTTTTTCCTTCAACTTAAACTACTTTTGTCTTTCCTGTACTTTCTTTTCTTCTTTGTTGTATAGTCCTTCACTTACTGAAAGCTTATGATACCTGTTCTATACTTAGCATAGAAAGGGAATTTCTGCATGTAACTTTTTGTCTTTCAAACACTTAAAATAGTTTATTGACTCTACTTTATTTGCACTTTCTACTAAATCATATTTGCTATTCTATATTTGACTTATTGTGGTATTCCATTCTTACCTTTCATAATTTGACATGTATTTGTATTAGTAACTTACTAAATGTGCCTTATAATAATTCTTCATGAATTACCTTGATTTTTTTGTCCTTCATATTGCACTTATTTTTTATATTGTAAACCGAATGTATATATTTCAAATGCCATTTCTTCTTTTATGATGCATTTTGATTGTATTGTTTTATGCTCTGCACCTTGGTCTTCGCCAGAAAGAGTATTAGGACTAGCCCACCCACACATGATTAATTAACACAATAAACAAATGAATGCATAAATAAATTATTCATTGAGCAATGTTTTTGCATGGTGGAGATGTGCCCCATACTAGACCCCCAATATGGAAGCTATATGCTAATCCCTCAGTCTCTAAGTTTACTAATTTAGAGGCTGCACAGAGTCATGTAAAATTAAGACATTAATTTTTAAATGATTCACATTTTTCACTTACTTGATGATTTCCAACCACAGAGATCATATTAAACAATAGAGTGGGGATACTGTGCAACTTCACACTATGATACATGATGCTTCAAGTATTGACAAAATATTATCTCACAATTCATAGTGTCCCCATTTTTAGAGACAAAATGGATAAGCAAATGACTGTTATTTAGCTGTTAGAGTCAGAAGAAGTTATCAAGCTAACATAGCAGCAATTCGCCAGGATGGATTAGAAGTATATTCCTTCAAGCTACTTTTTATTTTGTAAACTACAGCTGCTTGATTGTCACATGGTTGCACCAGAAAATTTGCAACCCTTGTTACAGATTAGGCTACTGTGCTCTCCATTCAAGTGTTTCTTCATAGGATTCAAGTGGTTTGTGAGACTGACTTTTTCTAGATCATCTGATGCCTCTTTAATGATTAACAGTTCATCTTGCCTGACATGTTAACAACTCATCCTTATTTATTATTCCAGGAACAAGAGGGCCTGCTATCAGTGTCCTTGGGGGGAGGGAGCATCTGATAAGACTGAGAGATTGGAGCAATGGCCTTACTCTTACTGTCGGAGAAATGCAGGTACAGTAGAAGCAGCATAAGAAAAACTGCTTCTGGAGGTTGTGGGAAATTCCAGAAAGAACATTCACCTGAAAATGTAGGCTGTATACAGAGGCAGATGCAGATGAGTGCTGGAGAGGACACAATACTATTTACCATACTGCAATTCTCTACCCTTAGACATTAGGCCAGACAGGTAAACATCACATCCTTCAAAATGAAGGGCTTACAAAATGCCTGATCTCACTCTTGTCCAGCTATTGGCACACATATGCCTTGTGCACAAAATGTTTGTCTGTTTTGAAAGTGGATTCTGGGAAGAGATAATGTGTGCAAGTATGAGATGAAAAAGGCAGAGCATCATGAACAATCCTCTAGACAGACACCCCCTCACCCCAAAAGGTTGAGATTCCAGAGATGAGGAAAAAAACAGATTTTTTCCAGAGTTGAGGAAAAACATTAATAAATAAATAAATAAATGTCTTGGAGTTCTTTCCTGTTTTCAGAAATTGAGGAAAAAAACATCTGTACTTCCATAAGTATAGTACGCTGCTTGCTACAACAGTAACAAACACCTTGCTACAGTTCTTATTATACAGCAAACGTCAGTCACAAAGGAAGCAAATTCAGCATTATCTTTCATTTATGAAGTCCCAACATTTTTGAGGATTCATAAATGATTGCCTTGCCTGCATTTGCTCCCCACCAGCACCTGCAGATCATGCCTCTTAACAGCTTGTGCCCAGTAAAGCCATGTCCTTTGTCCCACCCTAGTTATGACTCTGGACAAAGGGTTTAAATTAATTAGTATTTATTTTACTTTATTTATTATTTATTAAATGGGTATATGGGCTGATCATATGAACATATTCAGCTATGACCTGAGTCAAAGTTAACATTAAAATAGTTTCATGCAAAGATTTGTTGCAAATAGTAATATGTTCATAAAATGATAGGACACTAAAAATAGATGTTTATGCTATGAGGTAACATGCAAACCTTGTACAGATAATAAGAAAACAATCAAAATTACTTAGCAGATATCAACATAAACATGTACAGTTTCAAGTAAGCTACTGTTGATAATATTTATGAAGTCATGGGCTAACTATAGCAAGAAAATGTGCATATAAAGTAAAGACTCAGTAAAGATCATAAAAAAGAACAAGTGGATGTGTAAGCTCATTGGGTTTATTATAACATGCTATCATAGGATCAGCAATATGATTAAATGATGTCAAGCCAGAAACTTGGGAGATAGGAATGTGTCCTGGTTCAGCCTTTATTTTCTATACCAGCCAGAAGCAAAAATATTGCCCAGAAACATGTTCTTCATGCCAGGATCAAATTTAGCTCTACACTGCCCAGTACTTTATGCTAATCTGTGACATTGGCAAGAGTTACACATGTAGTCACCCATCAGTCCTCTTGATTCAGGTCAGACAATGAACAAAATTATTGCCTTTTTAACACTAAAATGCTTGTATGTAGGTGTGATGATGTGAGGTATTGCCAGCTATGCCAGGTGAAGCAGGGCAGTGGATGTCTAACATATGCCAGCACAGCTAGCAGGAATTTTGTAAAGAATTATGTCATTTGTATGTCAAACTGATTTGTACAAATGCTTGTGTTGAAAAATGTATTTTTAAAGCTGATTGTGTTAAAAATGTACCAATGGTGTGCCCTGCTGGACAGAAAAGAAATATCTATATATTATTGTACCTGTTTAAATGTATGTGTTTTAACACGGGATACTGGAAGAGAAGAGGTTCATCTCAAAGTGTGAAAATAGTTTGAAATTAAATTACTTGGTTTATGCCATAACGATCTTACAGTACTCAATGCAGCCAGACTCAAAAACTATATACTAGGAAGCTTTCTGCATTATAATTGGGGTGAACTAATTGCTACGCTGGAAGGATGGAGGTTTGAAATTGTTTCATGACTTTCAGGAGCAATAAAGATGTCATCTCTCAGTTTTGAATGAAGCCAGAGATGCAATGTCTTTAAGGAGCATGGTGTATTAGCTCCTGTAGGGAGAGTGGAAGTGTTTTATGGTTTTATGACTTCCAGAAGCTGCAGTAGATAATAGCAAGGCTCGGTGTGTGTGTCTGTGTGTATTATTGACATGTATGTGCTAAATCTTGACAGCTTTTAGCCAAGGGGGAATCATGAGAACCAGAAGTCAAATGACAAAATGTATATGATGTCATTCTGTAATCCATCACTAAAAATAATGTTTAATACTAGGTGAGACTGAAGTCTTGTAGCACTCTGTTCTTAGAACCTGACAGGGAAGGACACGTCACCTACTTCATCTTGCCTTGCTCTAGTAAGCAACCAGGGAATAATAATTCTATAAATCAGTCAGGAAATATAGTGAGATTATTTAAGTATTGCTTTTTCTGTAACTTTGTGACTCTATCCACCTGTGTTATTTTTAATATTTCCTGTGATTGAAACTCTGGTGTTTACTGTTAATAGACATTTAGTATGTTCATGTTCTTTTCTTATTCATTATTAAATATAGTTAAACTTTTCATTGTGGCTGGTCTTTTAGGGAATATTTTAATTTCTCTGAGTACTTATATATATATATATACATATATATATATATATATATATATATATATATATATATATATATATATAGATATATATATATATACATATGTATGTATATTTAGTGACATCTCTGGTTGCTCCTGAAAGCCTTGATGTTGGTCAAACTACAATTTGTATTAATATTGCTTTCACTCAGTAGAATTAGGTACCCTTGTAAAAGCCTTGGTGTAGCTTTGTAGTGTCTGGTGGTAGTGTAACTACCTTATAATCTGGGCAGAAGGTGGGATAGCTAGTAGATCTGTGTTAGCTTTCAACAGGTGTGTGTGTGTTTGTGTGTGTGTGTGTGTGTGTGTGTGTGTGTGTGTGTGTGTGTGTGTGTGTGTGTGTGTGTGTGTGTGTGTGTGTGTGTGTGTGTGTGTGTGTGTGTGTGTGTGTGTGTGTGTGTGTGTGTGTGTGTGTGTGTGTGTGTGAAAATCAAAACTCAAAGAGTGTGTGTGTGTCAGCTGCTTGGAGCAGGGGCAAGAATCACTAGTTTCACAGAGAAAGTGGTGGAGAACTTGGCTTGGACACTCAGCTGTGATCTCAACTCTATAACTGTGCCAGTGGGGAGTCTGATTTGGTACCTGGCGGAAGACAGACAGAGAAACCCAGACTCCAGATTGTGTGTGTTCCCTGTATACTCTTAAGAGAAATTGTGCTTGATGTAGAGAACAGCATCTGGAAATACTGAGTGTATCCATTTTTGTTCCAAGTAAGCATCCCTCTCCAGTACCAATGGTGAGGATTCAGGCTCCTTGATTACTGGCCCAGATATGGGATATCTCGGCAGGTTTTGCAGTTTGGCAGCCGATTATCAGTCTTATATGGAAAGGTATTTGACATCAACTTGAGTTGGAATTGCTGTGGTTGCACTGTGTAGTATTACTCTACAGGACATTAGCATGATATGTGGATCTTGCCATTTAAAGATTTACTTAGTCATTTGTACTGCTCCCTCTCAGCTGCATTGTTTGCTTGATAATGTATACTTATGGTAATATCCATAGTCCTTTACCAGTTTCTACAACTTCATAGTCATGACTAAAGTGCCATTGTCATTGATAAGTTCAGTAGGTACTCCACATCTAGAAAACATTATCTTAAACTGGAAAATGGCTTGATGACTGGGTATTGCATGTAAGTTGACTCTCTCCATGTTTCTTGTATAACACGCATTTTTTCCAAGTATGTTCAAGCAGCTTTGCGTAGAAATTCTGCCACATAACTTATGGTGCAAAAATTTCATATTTCCATACCGGCTCGGTCAAGGCCCGGATTAACAATGACCGCCTCCAGTACTGTTAGCCAACAGGGTGCTGGTGGAAATTGGGCTACTGTTGGCCGAAGGAGAAGAAGAGGATGAAGGCATGCCCAAAGGCAGGAAGAGAGGAGAAAGGTTAGGAGTATAGCAGTAAGGGTAGGAAATTTGAATGTTGGCAGTATGACTGGTATAGGAAGAGAGCTAGCTGATATTATGGAGAGAAGGATGGTTGATATATTGTGCGTGCAAGAGACCAGATGGAAGGGAAGTAAGGCCAGGTATTTAGGAAATGGGTTCAAATTGTTCTATCATGGTGTGGATGGCAGGAGAAATGGGGTAGGGATTATACTAAAGGAAGAATATGCCAAGAATGTTTTAGATGCGAAGAGAGTGTCTGACAGAGTGATGTTTATGAAGCTCGAAATTGATGGTGTAATGATGAATGTTGTTAGTGCATATGCTTCACAAGTTGAGTGTGTGATGGATGAGAAAGAGAAATTTTGGAGTGAGCTGGATGAAGTTGTGGTGAGTGTACCCAAGGGTGAGAGACTAGTGATTGGAGCGGACTTTAATGAGCATGTTGGTGAAGTGAACAGAGGGGATGAGGAAGTGATGGGTAGGTATGGTGTTAAGGAGAGGAATGCAGAAGGTCAAATGATTGTGGATTATGCAAAAAGGATGGACATGGCTGTGGTGAATACATATTTTAAGAAGAGGGAGGAGCATAGGGCGACGTACAAGAGTGGAGGAAGATGCACACAGGTGGATTATATCCTATGTAGGAGGGCCAGTTTGAAGGAGACTGGAGACTGTAAAGTGGTGGCAGGGGAAAGTGTAGTTAAGCAGCATAGAATGCTGGTCTGTAGGATGACGTTGGTGATCAAGAAGAGGAGGAGGAGTGTGAAAGCAGTGCCACGGATTAAATGGTGGAAGTTAAAAAAGGGTGATTGTGAAGTGGAGTTTAGGGAAGAATTAAGACAGGCACTGGGAGGCAGTGGAGAGTTACTGAATAGCTGGGTAACTACAGCAGAACTAGTAAGGGAGACTGCTAAAAAGGTGCTTGGTGTGACATCTGAACAGAGGAAGGAGGACAAGGAGACCTGGTGGTGGAATGAGGAAGTACAGGAGAGTATACAGAGGAAGAGGCTGGTGAAGAAGAAGTGGGATTGTCAAAGAGATGAAGAAAGTAGACATGAGTATAAGGAGATGAGGTGCATGGCAAAGACAGTGGTGGCAAAAGCTAAGGATAAGGCGTATGGAAAGTTGTATGAGAGATTGGACACTAAAGAGGGAGAAAAGGACCTGTACCAATTGGCTGGACAGAGGGACAGAGCTGGGAAAGATGTGCAGCAAGTAAGGGTGATAAATGATAGTGAGGGAAAGGTACTCACAAGAGAGGAGAGTGTGTTGAGTAGATGGAAAGAGTATTTTGAGAGGCTGATGAATGAAGCGAATGAGAGAGAGAAGGTTGGATGATGTGAGGATAGTGAATCAGGACGTGAAACAGATTAGCAAGGAGGAAGTAAGGACAGCTATGAAGAGGATGAAGAATGGAACGGCTGTTGGCCCAGATGACATCCCAATGGAAGCATGGAGTTGCTTAGGAGAAATGGCAGTGGAATTTTTAACTAGATTGTTTAATGAAATTTTGGAAAGTCAGAGGATGCCTGGGGAGTGGAGAAAAAGTGTTTTGGTACCTATCTTTAAGAATAAGGGTGATGTGCAGAGCTGCAGTAACTACAGAGGGATAAAATTGATCAGTCACAGCTTGAAGTTATGGGAAAGAGTAGTGGAAGCTAGGTTAAGAAGGGAGGTGATGATTAGTGATCAGCGGTATGGTTTCATGCCAGGAAAGAGCACGACAGATGCAATATTTGCTCTGAGAGTGTTATTGGAGAAATACAGAGAAGGTCAGAAGGAGTTGCATTGTGTCTTTGTAGACTTGGAGAAAGCATATGACAGGGTGCCTAGAGAAGAGTTGTGGTATTGTATGAGGAAGTCAGGAGTGGCAGAGAAGTATGTAAGAGTGGTACAGGATGTGTACGAGGGTAGTGTGACAGTGGTGAGGACTGCAGTGAGAGTGACAGATCCGTTTAAAGTGGAGGTGGGATTACATCAAGGATCAACTCTGAGTCCTTTCTTATTTGCAGTGGTGATGGACAGGTTGACAGATGAGATCAGAAAGGAGGCCCCGTGAACTATGATGTTTGCAGATGACATTGTGATCTGTAGTGAGAGTAGGAATCAGGTTGAGGAGACTCTGGAGAGGTAGAGATATGCTCTAGAGAGCAGAGGAATGAAGGTCAGCAGGGCTAAGACAGAATATATGTGTGTAAATGAGAGGGAGGGTAGAGGAATGGTGAGGATGCAGGGAGTAGAGTTGGTAAAGGTGGACGAGTTTAAGTACTTGGGATCAACAGTTCAGAGTAATGGTGAATGTGAAAGAGAGGTGAAGAAGAGAGTACAGGCAGGGTGGAATGGGTGGAGAAGAATGTCAGGGGTGATTTGTGACAGATGGGTACCAGTAAGAGTGAAAGGGAAGGTCTACAAGAGGGTAGTGAGACCAGCTATGTTATATGGGTTGGAGACAGTGGCACTGACAAAAAGGCAGGAGTCAGAGCTGTATGTGGCAGAATTAAAGATGTTAAGATTTGCACTCGGTGTGACTAGGATGGATAGGATTAGGAATCAGTATATTAGAGGGTCAGCTTATGTTGGACAGTTTGGAGACAAAGCAAGAGAGACCAGATTGCGTTGGTTTGGACATGTGCTGAGGAGGGATGAAGGGTATATTGGGAAAAAGATGCTAAGGATGGAGCTGCCAGGTAAGAGGAAAAGAGGAAGGCCTAAGATATGGTTTATGGACGTAGTGAGAGAGGACATGCAGGCGGTTGGTGTGACAGAGCAAGATGCAGAGGATAGGAAGAAATGGAAAGAGATGATCCGCTGTGGCGACCCCTAATGTGAAAAGCCGAAAGATGATGATGTTCAAGCAGCTTTGCTGAAATTCTTTTCCCACGTCACTTTTCACAATAGAAAAAAAAAGATTCTCTCCTTTGAGTCAAGTTGTGATAAATGCAGAACTGAGACATAGACACAATTTTGGAAATATTATCATTGATACTTGGTCACTGCACAGACCTTCTTACACCCTCCCTCTGTTTCTCTCTGTACATCTGTCTGTCTCTGTCTGTCTGCCTCTCTTTCTCTACCTTATTAGCCATTGATGTTCCTCATAGATTTGTTTCAGGACTTATGCTCTTTGTGAAAGCAGACCAACAATCACATCTGGTACAACAAGGGGACGGTCTATATTAGTTCGCCTAAATGGTACTCCAGTGAAGACCTATTCATTGACCCCCTAACCAGCGAAAATTGTGTTAGCAATTCCTGAATTTACTAAGGGCAATGAAATAGTTGCCCGAAGTACAACACACCAATTTTTAGTTGAATCGAACCCACCCAAGTGGGGGGCTTCGTCACCCATCATACTACAGTGGAGAAAAGGGCAACATTCTGTTTTTGTCCATTGTGCTTCGGGCAACTATTTCATTGTCCTTAGTGAATTCATTGCATCGCTGAAGCGATTTTCACTGATTATGGGTTGCTGAATAGGTGTTCACTGGAATTCCATTTTGTCGACCTAATGTAGACTCCAAGGGGATTTTGTACCTGAAAGGTGAGCTGTCTATATGAAGTATTTTTACAATGAATGCACTGTCTATGTCCATTTACTTGGCCACCCATTCTGGATATAGCAACTTATTGTCTAAGGGTTTGTAGGTTGCATTGTTTATGTTGCTTCTCTAAGGATGTCTACCCTTTGTCAAGCCAGTGGTCAGCTAGGTATTATGGCTTGTACATGTGCACTTGCATTTTATTTAGTGTCTGATTTTATTACCACTATCAGTGGTTTCCATGGAACATGAACCACTTTTACATTAAATCTCCTCCTGAGTCTCATTAATAGCCATGAATGTCTAGGAATACCCTTATCTAAGTCAGATTATTATCACTGGTACTAGAGGTTCACAATCCATTTGTATATAAAAACTACCTAGACCCAATGGGTAACATGAAAAGGGCTCACATTTTTGTATTCCTGCTAGGTATTACTTTTCAATTTAAGAATAACTCTTTTCAGGCTTTGTTAATGTTCTAGCCACCAGTCTGTAGGGTTTGCAATCTTTTCAGTTACCCCAAGAGTCTGCAGCCATTTCAGCTCAATGTCTTCCATAAAGAGTATGAGAAATGGCTTCATGGGGACATAAAACATTTACCTGGTTTCAAACAAATATTTATTGGCTCACATTTAAGGAATCCAGTATATTAATCACATCAGCAGTTATTCAATTTTAGAAATTAAAACTACTTTACATGCAGTAAGTCTCATTACTAACTGCAAATTATTTATGTAAGGACACAACATCACACAAAATTTTAATTTGCACCATTTCCACTTAGTTACAACTAGAAATTTTCATTTGCATCTGAGTTTCTTGTGTAGGCTACACACTTCTGTTTTTAATTTGACCAACTTTGGACACAATGAGATTCTCCCAGCATCAAGCTTAAATCTTACTGGGATGCTATGAGTTGAAAGTCTGTCATACCAGTCTTCATTTGGGTCTGCATGTTTATTCACAGAACCCAAAAAGAACATTTCCCTTACTTATGCACAATGTTTAGCTTTCATTACTAACTCTTTGACAGCTTTTGGCTTATAGACAACAACAAAATATAGCAATTACATTTTTGGCATATTTTATTTAACATCATACATTGTTCTGACATTTAATTGTCATTACATCTAGAACACTGTTCTTGCCTGCATTCATTTCTTTCATCATTTGCATATCTATACTGGTCTTCCACATGCTTCTTAACTTGCTTATAAGCATGCTTTCTGCTTAACTACACTCCTGTCGTTTGCTACTGTTGTGTCTGTATTTTGCTTTTTTTTTTAATTTGCTTGGACTGTTGAGCAATTTGTATAACGTTTTCTAACTTTAAATTCAGTTCTAACTGTGACTTTTGTGAAGCTTCATAGTTTGCAGTGCTTGAGACAATGCTGCCCCCTTGCTCATCTTTAATAAGCTCAAAGTATTCTAGCAGTTTATACAAAAGTGTCAGAAATACTTCAAAAGATTTGTCACCTTCCAGGACACATTTATAGGTTTGTATTATATTATATGTTTTATATACTACATATCTTTTAAGCATAGAATGCTCATCTACCTTTGCTATCACTGCATCAGCTGTTAAGGTTTGCCCCTCAGCAAAAGCAAAAGTACAAAAAATAGGCTCAGCAGCTCTGCCCATAGCATAAAGTAAGGAGCTTACCTAGACTTCATGTCTCCCCTTATCCTACTTTGCTGCAATTCTGAAATATGCAATACTTTTCTTCCATATAGACTATGCTGACATTTGTGCAAAGTAGATCTGGATGACTGAACTTTTCAATTTTTAACATGATTCTCCTTATCTTATATTTCACTAGTTTCATTCTTGGCTGAGTTATCATTATGCCAAGATGTTGTATGAATTATTGGTGGGGCTGTTTCTAGTATTATTGGACAGTTTATGACCAGTCTGAACATTTGCTGGTTTTCCAGTCACATCTGTGGCACTTTGCCTTAATATGATATTAATGGTATCCATTTCTGTATCATGGCATCTTTGATGCTGTCTTTAATACCAGAGCAGCATCTGTATGCCCTGACTCACAGCATTTATTTTCTATGCCAGTTGTAAGAGTAAGTATAGCATAGAATCATATGTGTCTTGCCAGTTAGTTCAATACTGGCCATTGGACTGTGGGAAATAATTTTTAGTTTACACAGGTATAATCTACTACTGATTTCACAGCTCAGTGTGGTGATCAAACATCTGTTGTGAATCCATTAAGATAAACTGAAAACTCTGATAGCTAAGTTATAGATGACAGGATATAATATGATTGTATAGTATTTACAGTCTACTAATGTGCCTACACTGATTGCAAATAGAAGAAGGATTAAGCCACTCAGATGTAATAGTTTTAACATGGTGCCATTTCTGATGTTTACTGATAGTGATATTGCAAGGGTTAATTTGGAGAATGCACGCTTTCCTACCTCTAGGTAAGACTGAGGCCTACAAAGTGATAAACTTACTAGTCTTGATACCATAACAAATAGGAGGAATGGTGAACAGAAAGAACCAAATGCAAGAGAGGGTGTATATCAACATTCATATACAAAAACTGAAAGATTAAGAAGGATATTAGCTCATTGGAAAACTGCAGGTAGCTTGACATCCACAAACATAACAATAAAGTCATTTTGGTGTGGTAAGATTAGTACAAGTTTAGGTTGTTTAGGGATGTTGTTGTGAGTATAGTAGAGTTGTTTATACAGCATAGTGCTATTAATGGCAGTGCATTCTGTAACATAAGATTAGGGATATATTTGAAAGTATTTAAAAATCCCCCAGATTTAATAAACTCTGTGCAGGAATAATGCAAGCCCTACATGGAGTATACCATTGCAGTGTCTGCAGCTCCCACTCGGCAGTGTGCCTTGCATATTAATGAAGGTGCACTACTGAGGGAGAGCCATGTACGCCGTTACTGAATTGGTGTAGGGGGTGTGTTACAGTGCTCGGAGATGTGTAACATGCCCACTTCACTGTCAAAGTGCCGGACGGCACTAAAATATTAAATAAATGTCTGTACCTGACTAGTTGTAGAATTTATATGTTGAGGGTGTGTTACAGTGTCTGTAACACACCCCCTGTACTGTCAGTTTGCCAGATGACACTGAAATTAAATGTGAAAATATTGTTGTCCCTTTTTTATATGTGTGTGTGTGTGTGTGTGAGTGTGTGTGTGTGTGTGTGTGTGTGTGTGTGTGTGTGTGTGTGTGTGTGTGTGTGTGTGTGTGTGTGTGTGTGTATGTTTGCGCAGCACAGCACTTTGCAATGAAGACATGCCTGACATCTAAGAATAGAAACTGGATGCTTTTAATTTTAATGGAAAGGGTCAAGTTTAAGCACAGCTGAATGAGTTTGTGCACCGCAGCATGTTGCTCAGCAGTGCATAAATGTAACCAAAAGCTATATAGAAATGCATAGCTGAAATCTTCATATCCATATTAGTTGAATGGTTAGAGTCACAGCCTTGTGTACAGTAGATGCATGGCTCAAATACCCAGACAGGCCATCATCTTTTACATGGGATAGCATTGATATATACAATTAATTTTCAATGTACTTATTGATATTTGTTAACCAGGTTAATGCAGCTGGTCCAGAAACCCATTTTCAGTGGAGATACAAGGAGAAAATCTCCAGTTACGCACAAGTGTGTAATACATTGCAGTCACACCCCATGATAATGTAATTTAAAGACAGAAGGTTAGGTCATGTAAAGAAACATACATACACATAATAATAAAGTATCATTAATGAGCAATTAGTGTCAATACAATGTTCATTTTAGTTTTTTAAATATCTAGTTTGCCCTTAGCTAAGCTCTGCTAAGCACTGCTTAGCCAAGCCAGGCAATGCTTACACAGGAGCTGTTTTAGCAGTACTTAGCAATGCCCAGCTCTGCTTAGCGGGTTTGAGTACAGCTAAACAATTCCAGTTTAAGCAGTCCTCAGCTCAGCTAAGCAGGTTTGTGCACCACTAAGCATTGCTAAGCTTTTCCAGTTTCAGCACTGCTTAGCTAAGCTTAGCAGGTTTGGGTGGTGCTAGGCGTCACTTAGCATTTTTAAAAATGTCCAATGGTGGCAAAGGGTGAGAAAACAGCCTTATTTAAGCTGAACAGGCAGGAATACAGCCATAACCTGTTGGAGTTTAATCACTGGAGGAGCTACAGCTGGAGTCAGAGAGGGAGCACACTTCCGGGTGCAGCGCTCAGGCATTTTGGAGTCCAGGGTCATGGTTGGGCTCCTTTTCAAAGACCATGGTGACAGACTGCTGCAGGGCTAGTACCTTGGCTCTGAATGCAAGTCAGAGGTCTGGCACCATCCAGCATGTGACCTCATGACTGCAACTGGAATCCCCCACACTGGTGAGCAGGTGCATTATCATTATGATGACCTGAAGTGAAGGAAGGGGGAGCATGCACATATGTCTTGGCCCAGTGGCTCCAAGACACTTGGGACTACAACGTCCCAGAAGTATGTAAGTATAGGAACCATTGATTTGCCAAATTATTGTATGAATATCTGATAGGTATGCATAATGGTGTGTTTTCCCCGCACAGCTGCAGAGGAGAGGGCTCGCAACTTGGAGCCCCATGCAGAGTGCTTGGCCAAGATGCACTTAAAATGTGGTGAGTACAGATATATCTTGCAATATATAGTAATCTAATTAAGAAAGACTACAGTAGTAACTGTCAGTCGGTATAGTCTGTTGTGAGAGTGCTGCATTGAATGTGTACATAGACCTGGACTGTTATATGTGATTATTGCCAGGTACAGCTCAATACAGATGAAAGCATGAAATATGCTAATGTTATGTAAAGAAAGTGAATACAGCATTGATAATGTGTAGGAATAACATGTGTATACTGTATTAATAATACATGTTCTGGTAATAAAGTACACTGGCATTGAAAATGTGAAGGGAATAAATTAACTGCATCCCTAATCTACAGGAAGTACAGTACAATTACAGTCAGAATTGTAAAGAAATAAAGGTAGTACTGTATAGATTGTGTGATAACAGATGTATTCCAATGCCGTATTATGTAAAGTTTAGAGCAATAAAGATTGTCAACTGTATACCAATCACTGTGTCATGTCACCCTCAATAAATCTGTCTTTCTGCCAATTATTGTATGTATTCTGGACTGTTGTTCAAGAAATCAAATATTACAGGTTTTGTGAAGTAAACATGGGTATAACACCATGAATTGAATGAAGATTGTCCAATGGATAACTGTCAAGCTAAAGTGTAGATGTGGAGCTGTACTACAAGATATAATACAATATGATATTTGTTCTGCACTAAGATCTGAACATAGAGTAGTACTGTCTAAGTTATTATAGTGTGTTTCTCCCAGGATTGTCTTGTGTTCACCTTTGCATTTCAGCTATATGCATCCCTGAATGTAGGTATGCTGATGCAGGCAAGTATGAAAGTGCAATAACTGTAGACTGAAAATATACCATCTGCAAATGTACATGAGTCAAGTAGGCAAACCAGCACCTGATATGGTCTGTACAGATCACACATATTCTCATCCATCAGGGGTTAATTGTGTACACCTGCATTCCAAGTATTAATACAAACTTCACCTACTATGTCTGTCATGCATGAATCTCAAGCATGCATGTTTAACTGTCACTGCAGTCTTGTGTGACACTCTGCCTATATTACTAGGTCACAGTTTGTCACCAGGTGAGCTTTAGGTACATATCAATTGATCAGCATACAGCAGTGGCCCAGTAGCTTAGTGTGGTAAGCAATATATATGTTGTTCATTTTGCCACACACAGACTGGGGTTTGAATCCAGGGACAGGTGATAAGATATATGTATAGTAACAGACAATTAGTACTGACTATTTATAGAAACAGTTATGTGTTATTAACAGATTTTCTCCCCACAGGACTCACAGGTAAATAAATGTCTGTAGTAGCTGCATGAAGGGTATACTAATGTCTGTGCCCAGATGTAGTAGTGCGTAAACAGCATTTCTCAGCAAGGTGATAACACTTCATTAAACAAAATGACATGAAGTACATCACTATTCCAAGTTAATAAGACAAATTAAATGGTCTATTGCTGGTACGACTGCATGCCTGGTGCGTCTGTGAATGTCTGCTGATAGTCTAACCCCATGCCTGCCAATGATGACAGGATAAATTTAAATTGTTTGTACTGTGCACGATACATGTCTCTCAAGTGTCATGTTGTCAGGGATAGTGATCACCGCTGCCAAACACCTTGGACATAGATATAAACCCAGTTGAAGTATGCCAGTAGCACTCACACAACATCAGTGAAGAGTATACCTTGGTAGTCATATATGTTCCCCTGACAAATAACAGTTCTCTGTAGTTATGTACTTGTAGATGTGTTAGCTTGGACAATACTGTCCCATCTGGATAGCTTGAGAGGTATGTACATGCTACTGAAGCTATAAGGCACTTGTAGACATAAAGTAAGGGCAGACCTATTGAGTATTGAGCAGTACTGTTGTGAAAAATATAGCCTAAACAATTGGTAATGGAATGTCTTTCTCTCCTTCCACCCCTTATCTGCATCACAAATTATTATTCTTATACTATGGGTATGTTTCCATTTTCACATATGTTGTTCACAAAACCTAATGTTGGGCCTTGAGTTAGATTATTGGTTATATATTGTAATGGTTGCATACTAACGTACCTTGTTGAAATACCAATGTTGACCTTTGGCCATAACTGTTACTGGCATGCTGTTACAATCTTCTTCTTCTTTCAGCTTTTCCTGGTTAGGGGTCACCACAGTGGATCACCTGTCCGCTCATGATTGGCAGTGGAGTATTACAGTATCGAGTTGCCAGCCCAGTGCCCAACCTTCCACAGAAGGCACACACACACACACACACACACACACACACACACACACACACACACACACACACACACACACACACACACACACACACACACACACACACACACACACACACTCACTGGCATGCTGTTACAATAATGACTGTTATTCCATTTATGCCTGTGTTCTGTATGCTATGCAATTCTATTGCTCTGAATTAATTGTAACACCCATGCATGCTGTTATAACTAATGTTGAAGTGTTCTGTTCATGACTAACCAATACACTTTGACAAACCTAAACACCATAGCGCACTTCATAGGCTGCTTCCAGTGGATCTGCCTATCCCACCTCATCTGCCTGTGGCACTAGGTCCCAACATGTCTGGGACCCAACCTGGATCTGCCTCCACCTCCTTTTGTCCTGCACCAGCATTGGGTGGAACCACCTCAGGGGATGGGGGCTGTCTCCCCTGGGCATGGGTGTGGAGAGGATGTCATCATCTGAACTCATATCCCAGGCATGGTGCCCAGGTTTATCCAGCACAATTTGGATGACTGTGCCAGACCAAGAGCAGACTGGCACACCTGGGGGGATCAGGCTGGCCCCAGCGCACAGACTCCAGCACAGCCACCTTTGGGGCCAAGAAGAGGCAGTGGTGACTGCCCATGGATAGGGAGCTCAGTCCCACTGTTTCCACCTGGGAGCACTTGGTCCTCCAATTCCCAAACACCCTCCTCATCCATGGTGTATACCCCCCTCATGTGTCATGCATTGCCCTTGTCTGCTGTTTTGCTTGTCTTGTCTGTCTGCAAATGCAACCTCGCCTACCCAACTTACCTCCCCAAACATACCTACAACCCTTTCCCAACATTCCACTCTCTCCTTAATAAAAAAGGGCATCTGTCCCACAAAAAATAAAAATAATCTAATACATAACTCTCCATTTCACTCCCGTGTGCACTGCCATCAATCAATCATTCTAACAATTAATAAACAAAGTTATGTCATCCACACCCCTACCAGTTGGATGTGAGGCTCCAAATTCCAAATTGTCCACAACATGCACATCTCTTACTGTAGAAGACATGGAGAGCTATGGTCCTTTCCAACACCCACCCTGCACATGCCTACCTGCCTTTCATGTTGTTTCCCCCCTGCTTTCCCCCATTTCACCATTTTCCTGTCACCCCTTTTTTCTTTTTTTTTGGAACTAACGCAGGTTTAAGTGGGACTAAGCAGCGCTTAGCATCGTGAAAATCCACACAAACCTGCTTAAAACTGCTTTAATCACTTTATTTGATTCTGACACTGTTCTGCACATCGATACAATGAACACCCTTACCACGTTTTGCACCCAGGACTCTCTAAGCTACAAGACAGTGTGTTAGCCCACTAGGCCAACTCAGCTTTGGGAAGTTTCTGGTGTTCCTATAAATACATCATGCAGTACAGTGATGTAGCACTAGGAAAAATAGACACCACTGCCAAGTAGTGAATCCAGGACCCTCTGAACTACAGCACATTACATTAGCCCACTAGGCTAATTCAGTTCTGGAGAATTGCTGGTGTTTTTGTAAATATATCATGTAGTACAGTGAAGTAACATCAGGGAAAAATATACATCCCTGCAAAGTAATGAATCCAGGATCCTCTGACTACAGCATAGTGCATTATACCACTATGCCATCTCAGCTCTAGGCTGTTAGTGGTGTTTTTAGAAAGATATCCTGATTACCAGTGACACACTACTTCTACATATAATGTGATAAATTACAGTGTACTTGGGCCCGTGATGCAGACACCAAACCAGTACACAGCCAGATACATGTTGATGGATGTATAGGATGCCTACTATATCAAGTAGAGCTGACAACTGCACAGACTGTTGTAGAACATCTACAGTTGTACCATCTACTTATGGCATGGTTGCCATCAAACCTATTCTATGTGCTGAAATACTGGAAAGTGAGTGCAGAATGAGGTTAGAAAAGCATGATAGACAGGTCAGTGTCACATGTCATACCCGTCCGAACACACATGCTCATGCCAATCCTGTGTAACACACTGTATGCATGCACATATGTCTTGCAACTACACTTCCAATAATAATGACTCAGTAGCTCTATTTGCTACATTCCTAGCATGTCTGACATCTGAACATCCACAGTTCTGGCCAACAGTCCAGTCTGTTGCATGACAACTGCATGCTTGTCAATACAACATAGAAATAACTGAGCCCTGCAATGTCCAGCAGAATGGATTGCTGCTACTGCAGTCACTGTCACCCACAGTAGCATGTCAAAGGTCTGGAGGGTGGGACACATCACAAATATGAATATGTGTCCTAAATGTCCCCTACCACTCTCTGGATAGCACTACTACTTCACATATGTACCAGAGGCGCATGCCTCACCTGGACTGTTATGAGTACCCTCACCCTGGCCATGCTGTGACACAAGAGCTGACACTGCTCCCTCACTGAGATATACAGCTTGCTGCCCCAATGTCTTCACAATCCCTAGTATGCCTCCTGGCCAGAATGCATCATCTTCAGCATGCTACACATGCAGCACTATGTTCAGCTACCTGCTACAGACCTACCATACCTCTCAGACACCTAGGACAGGGCATCAACACAACACCCATACATAAAGTGTTGGAAGGGGATGTTCAGGTGACAGTGACATGTGTCACAGTCTCCCCCTATAAACATACACAGCTGATAGACCAGCATCAACTGCAGCAGCATGCACATTCAGATAAAAATGATGTATGACACTCACATACGCCTGTCTCCTTACTGACCCCAACACACATTGTTAAACAGCAACCTGCCACAGAATCAGAAAGTCTGTTAACAATGGCCAAACAGAGCATGAAAACTGCAGACATACCACATCAGTCCAAACAGTGAATGGTATTTCTACCTACCCTCTGTGATGCAGTAGCTACCACACCTCACTAATGTCCTCCTCACAGGCCAGGAAAAGGGGCAAGGCTTACATGAAGGCCTTAATTATAGTGCTGTGTTGCCATGCCATTGATTAATGAAAATTCAACCCAGCTGCTCTGGGTGCTATTAGCAAGTGTAAGTCACAAATTGGTACACAGGCAATCACCTGTTCATGTGCATTACCTACAGAAAGCAAGTTGTTGCCTATGGTAAACAGGTCTGTTACTTTCTTCATGAAGACAGACTGTCATTTCCAAGGAAAACTACCACTGTTTTACTTCTCACAAAGGAGTACAGCACTATACCAAGTATGTCATAGAATTAACCATGTAATGGAATGCAGATGGGGGTATACAGTCATGGGAAATAGGAATTTCAACAGTAGGTCTCACAAACATATCTTGGAATGACATGTTGCTGTTAAGCTGCTGTCCAGCACCTACAGTCTTCCCTTTTGGCTCTGTCTGCAGTGACATAGATCACAGCTCTAGCACCTAAGTCCTCCCAGCAATGGTCAGCTCACATGCAAATGCTACTGGATTGTCTGTTGTACAATAGTGACAGTAACTACTGGTGAATACAGCTGGCATATCACATCATGTACTGTCAGTGACCTCCTCTCAGTCATACAGGGTTAGTTCAAACATTATCCATGTGTCTCTGACTGTTCCTGATATACTCTGGCTAGGTCACTGTGTACTCCACACCTGTATGTCATTGTCTGACAGCTATGGGTAGCATACCTGGTGACCCCCTGCAGCAGGACAGCAGCTTATAAGCAGTAGCAATGGGGGAACGCAGGCTCCCCCTCAGCAACAGTGTGTGCATATTGAGCATACAATGTAAGCAAATTAATACAGTACCAGATGTTAATGTAACATTACTGTGTTCTGAGGGGTCTGACATGTCACAGACACATTCTCCATGCTCTGGGGACAGTCATTACATATTGTCCAACTGATTTCCAGAGATTCACATGTGTCAGGCAGGGGGTCTACATATATCAGACACATGTACAAATTCCATAAAACATCTGGGTACTGCAGATGTCAGACACCTATGAGGGGGAAACCCTACACCACATATGCACTGGTCTTGGTTATTGTGTAGCTCAGATGTTGCTGGAATGTCGAAATGCACTTGTAGTACCCCTCACCTATTTGTCAGATGTTGGCTGTATGACATGTTACTGTAGTGTTGCCCATAGGGGACACACCACAGTCAATGGCAGTGATGGGTGTGGACACATAACAACACAGTTTGTTACAGCACACAGGCCATAACTGGTATACCAAGGCCCATACAAGATTACTGGGCTATAGGCCCTGAGCCCCATATGCCTAGGCCAAATGTTACCCCATGTGTATGGAAGGCAACACCTAATGCCCCAGTCCAACAGGGACACAGGTGGTATCCCAAGGGTATATGTGCAGTTAACCATCCAGTTATCCAGGTTCCGCCTGCAAAGGTGCAAATAGCTACCCTGCCTGATAAGTGTGTGGGACACACATCTGAGGTGCAAACAAGCCCAGTTGATGTCACACCACGTTGAAGGCATGTGAATGTGTGTTAATAGAGTGGTGCTTGAGTTGCACTTATAGAACAGTCCCAACAATGTGGAGTCTGTGATTGCCTTGCATGCCAGACAGAGGTCACTTCCGAGGAGTATGTATGAAACCAGGTAGAGGGTTAGGCTTATAGCCTAACCATGTATGGTAGATGTTTAAGGCCCTGGTATTCCCTGGTGGGGAACCTCTGTGATGTCACCAGCTGCTGCATGTGCTATGTGAGGAGAATAATGAATGGGGCATTTTACACAATAATGGGCCTTACTGGGGGAATACAGGGATGTTAGGACCCCATGTCCCTGGATGACATACCCTTATTTATGTGGTGGGCCATGTAGAAGGTTTACCCTACAACACAAGCAACATGGTGATGAAATCTGATGTTGCCATCGACCTGTGTACATAGATCTCTCACGACTGATTGCATCCCTAGGATGTTGTTAGTACTGTGAGAATATGTGGTTATGTAACTCTCCCCAAAGGGGTTGACACTGCATTACCTGGTATGCAGCCTGAGGCCATGTGTCTGGCATCAGTCGTGTATCTGCATGACACCCTCCTAGGCAGATGCCCACATCACTAGGGAAAATGGTGACAGCACACAACATACAGTCATCTGCAGACATGGTCGGCCATAGGCCAATGTCTATGACCTGCACCTCATAAGTGTACATCACACATAACAGAAGCCAAAACACAGAACTACAGGTTACACCACTAGTTATGGGTCAACTGCTTGAGGGGGATTCCCCAGTTTGGGTTTGTTGGGTCGTGTCAGTGCACCAGTGTGCTACTCCTATGGTAATATATGGTGTGATGCATACTTGGGAGCATATATCTATTATGGCAAAGTGTGTTTTACTGTCAAAGACTTTGTCCAGATCAAGGTAGGCAGTGTGCCCTGTCATCACCCTATCCATAGCTTTGGTGACTGTGTCAAAGAGGTCAGTCGAGTGTAGCAGACATGATCCCTTTTTTGACCAAGCCTAACTGTGGGTGATGGAGTGTGTGGAAGTCATCAATGTCCTTGTTAATGAGGTTCACTATAAACTGTGTTATGGCCTTACAGAACAGCCTGGTTAGGCTGATGGATGTATAATGTGACAAATTGCTGGATGCCCCACCTTAGGGGTGACAGTGGTTGTCCTTCACATGGCTAGGACAAAAGCCGTAGTCAGTCCTCCTTTGAATACAGTGCCTTATGCTGTTGCATGTTTATGCTTGTGGTCATGTAGGATGCATCCTGTGATGTATAGGCTCCCACGCCAGATGTATACCATCTTTCACATGGCACTGGTCACCTGTTCCGTACATATAGGAGAAGGGGGCAGGTACTGTGGACATCTTGATGTACTGATGGGGGGACAGGGGGTAATGCCTACACTGACTCTGTCAGGCATCAAGTATGCTATACCTACAGCACTGGTATAGCTGGTGTCCTTGACCACCACAAGTGAACAGAAGCAAGTTCTTCCTGTGATGTTGCAGACATATGTGCAGAATGGGAGATGATTGTCTGTAGTAGATGTTGACAGTGTGTGCTCAGGGTTTGCTGTGCAAGATTCCAGGAGTGATCCCATTCACTTGATCACGCTAAGGAGACAATGCTGCAAAATGGGCACCTGCTCCTACTTTGTCTCAATATGCCATCCCTGTTACAGACACATATATATTGCAGATGTCCACCAGACAGGTGTACATATCCTTGCAGAGGATGATTTAGTCCTGTCAGGTATACCTGACTCCATGAATCTGTAGAAATGCACATATAGCATTTGTGTGTATGTGTGGATATTGTTGCCAGTCTCTACAAAGGGGTTGGGGGCTGTGAAGCTGTGTATAACATCCCCTAGGAGGCTGTATTCCATGTTGGAGGTGTATGTATGTCTGACTCTAGCTAGATGGGTATTGTAGGAGATGGTGACTGCAAACGTGACAGAATGAAGTTTGCTTTACCATAGAGAAAGACACTGTAGGGATGCTGCAGTGGTAACATGTCTTGTGTAATATTAATTCCAACACACCTTCACCTTATGAGGGGGTATCCCCCAGCTGCACCGAGGTGTTTGTAATATCACTGTGGATGGCTCTCTGGCCATTTGTGTGCTGGCATGGATACATCTTCCAATGTATGGGTGGGTCATTCAAGTGACCCAGGATCAAGGTACAGACCCAAAACATAATATAATTAATGAGGTCCATATAGATAGAATGGACTTCCTGACACATGTGATGGCCGGTAGCTGGCTATGATTTGCATAGGTGTGATGCCAATGGTGAACTGCCCCTGCAGTGTCCCCTTTGCATCTTACTGCCTGTACAGCATGGAGGTATGTATGTGTGTCATATATACTGAAATCACATGGCCCATGGCATTTCCTCCCACACTTCGGGGTATGACTGTATGATAAGATGGTTGACCAGGTAAGGCTGGGGTGCTCTCTGCAGCTTTGAACCATGAATGTGCGACTGCACAGATGTCAGCATTTCCCAGGGTTAACAATGCTTGTACTGAGGACAGAGTCATGTGTAGACTCCTAGTGTTTAGCAGCACGGTCTTCAATGTGTGATGCGCTGACAGTTGTATGTTGGTAGTGATAACCTCACTACTTGTCCTACTGAAGGCACTATGGGGGTGGTAAGAACCATTGCCAGGCAACTGAAGACTAATTGAGACAGATGGAGGCCATCTCTGGCAAAGCATTGTGGTCTGTTGACTATATCATCCCAGGCTCACAGGTACTGGAGCCCCTTGGAATATCACAGGATAAAGGCCGCATGTTAAGGTCAATCATTTCCTGAATGTATTGTGGCATCAGTCTGGGTGACAGCAAAATGCTGCATAAGGCTAGGGACATGCCTGCCTGGGACACATAATCAGTGTAGTCACTCATGTCTCACTGCATATAGTCCAGGGACGTACATCTCAGGTCAGGCATGCCAACATGGACTGTGACAGACTCATGACAGTACCTGTTGGTGAGAGACAACAGTGCATATGTGATATGATGGATTCTGTCACCTGACACACAAGTAACACTGACCATCCACATATATAGCCAGGTGAGAGGAACATCAGTGTGTATCACAATGGAGTCTCCTATTTGTAATATGTGTGACACGTGTTGATGCCTTGGTGGCTGTGGAGCACAGGTGTGTGGCCATGTGTGGTATGTGCTGTGTAGGACTGTGACATTCAAGTTTTTCTTTGCCTCAGAGGTCTCCTTTGTTTGTAGATGTGCATGTTGAGGACCTCTGCATACATATGTGTGTGTGTGTGTGTGTGTGTGTGTGTGTGTGTGTGTGTGTGTGTGTGTGTGTGTGTTTGTGCAGGTGTGGGTGATGTATGAGGTGTACTGATTGTGTTCACAACCTGTTCAAGGACATATATGTTCACTTCACAGGGAGAAAGCTTGGACTGTAGGTTCCTAATGTCATTGCATCTCTCACACAGTGTGTTCCTTGCTGGTGTTTGTAGATGATTGTCCATCTGTTTACGTGAGGCATGTGCTACACTGTGCCAGGATGCCTATATCAACTGGACTGGCAGGGGAAACTGTAGGATATTTTCCAGCCATATAGTGCAGAATCTGAGGGAGGAAGGCCAGGGCTGACCCCACTACATACAATGTAGACAGGCTATGAACAAGCACTAATAGGTGCAACAGGACAATGCATTTGAACACCATATAGGACATGCAGCACGTAGCAGGAAACATCAAGATCAGGAGGGCAATGCATGATGTATTGCCACTAGGTTGCTGATAGCCACATACATACTGTGGTGATAGCTGGTGAGGTATGATGTCAGAGTTAGCGGTGGATAGTGGTGGCAAATGTGGATGTGCAGGGTGTGTACATCATGGTGAGCAATGTATGTGGTGCCATGATGTGTTCCCCTCTTTATGTATTTCAGGTGGAATATGCCGCCATAGAAATCCACCTTTCCAAGAATCTGAGACCACCACCAGAATTGATGCCCTGACACTCCATCAGGAGTACCACCAGGTACTGTTGTCAAGGAGTCACCATAATGAGCAAGAATGCACTGCACTATGGCCAGACCTTGTGGCATTGATTAATCAAGTCGGCAAGCATGACAGAAGCTATGAGGAAGTCTAACACCAGGCCACTGATCTGATACATCATGCACAGCAAAGGGCCCCAGCTGTGGCCAGGGACCATGCTGGCATTTGTGGAGGGCATCCTACACAACAACCAGTCTTGGCCACAGTGGAGTTCCTGGCAAACCTGGCTTCAGCCACCAGGTTACAAGAATCATTAACACCATATGTCATGGAAGTGAGTGGCCCAGCTTCCACAGCAGATGAGCATCCAGGTAAGCATCCAGTTGTCATCATGTTAATACTGTAGCATTCATAGTGGCCACCTTTGCATAGCTGTACACATATGTCAGGTCAATCTGCATTTGTGACGGTTTGTAATTCACACTTGTGCACACATATTGTGAATGTCAGCACTGTGGGTGGTATCACAGTTGGTACTGTACATGTTGATATATGCACATATTATCTGGTAACAACACCTCTCCCAACAAATACATAGGTACCTCTGGTATGGCCAGGGGCCATCATGCTGTAGCCGGTGAGTGTGGAACTCTTTTGTTATGGCTTATCTATACTCTAGTTATGGGCTGCCAGTTTGCCATGGACACAACTGTTAAGCTTAGCCATATTGCAATACTTGCATGTTCACTTGTGGAAGGGTACACTGCAGTGCATTACATCAGTAATCACAGTAGCATATTTGCATGAGCTGTAACATATTAGCATGTATTTTTGTGAATGTGTAGGCAGTCTGCTATAAAGGGGTGCATTACTGTTGTGGAAACAGGTGCAATGTGTTTTAGGTGAAGGACCAGCACTGACACGAGATAGCACTTATTTCACAGGTGCATAGAGGTCCGAATGGAGAAATGGGGGTCTGAATGGAGAGAAGAAAAGTCAGCAAGCAAAGGAGAGTAGTAGTGCTAAAATTGAATTCATCCTCAAGTCGTGATGACTACCTTCACGAGGTGGACCCTGTTTTCACAAAATCTCACCAAGGCGACACTTATATGTAGACTGTATTTATATTGCATATATCATGGACAGAAGTAGGACAAAAAATAAAAAAGATAGCTGGGTACACAAGACCCAGGATGAAAAAGTGCCCAATCCTGGTAGGCGCACTGGTGCCAGGACTGGAAAATATGACAGTGTAGAATCCTCAAAATACAGAAACATTCCTACAATGGGGCCAGACTAGGCCCAGGGGAAAGATGGCCGCTTGTTGTAGAAGGAAGTAGCAGTCCACAAAAATCACAAAAACTGATAGGCCAAAGAAGAGCCATAAAGACGATAAAGTAGACTACTGAGGATAAGAAAAACATTATATATTGTTACTATTATGCATAAAGCCCAGAATTTCCAGACACCAGATATACAAAATGATTAAGAGAGAAATTAGAGGAAAGAAACATACTTCCACAGGAAAACCTGTCAGAAGCTTCAAATGAAAATGCGTGTTCATTAATACAGCAGATTTGTGAGAAACAGTATATAGATCAAGAAATCTTGATCTACTTGGAAAAAGAAGCATCTGAGGAAGTGCGAAAATATAAACAACAAAACCAAAAGTTATTTGAAAAGTATAAAAAAAGAAATATGGACATGGGAAAGAAAGAGAGATTTGATATGGTGCAATATTTATGCAAAGGAGAAAGCCAAATTAATCAATGTAAAGAAGGTAGCTCCAAAGATATTTGATGAAAAATACAGGCAAAGGCATCCAGATATGTAAAATTTCACAATAGAAGAATAATATCAGAAAGATGGAATGTAGAAAAGAAGATCAGTAAAGTATAAGTTAAAAAAATAGAAGTTGAAGTTATGGAGTGGCTGCAAAGTGAAGGATTTGATGTAGAAGGTCTAACACAGGTTACATCACAGCAGGATGGAGCGAATCCACAAAGCAGGGAGAAACAGGAACATCAGAAAACATCTGAAGAAGAAATATGGACAAGGGAAAGAAAAAGAGATTTAATATGGTGTAATATTTATGCAAAGGAGAAAGCAAAATTAACCAATACAAAAAGAGCAGCACCAAAGATATTTGAAGAGAAATACAGACAAAGGAATCCAGACATGGAAAACTTTACAATACAAAAAATTAGAAGACAAAGAGGAAAAGTAGAAAAGGAGATTAGTAATGGAGAAGTTAAAGAAATGGAAACTGAGGTTATGGAGTACATGCAAAGTGAAAGATTTAGTGTAGAAAATCTAATTCAGAAAGCACCACAACAGGATAGAGGAATGGATTTCCAAATTAAGGGGAAACCAATGGAACAGGAAACAATTGGTCAGGTGCCATATGAAGATAATTTGGAGCCTTCCAGAGGAAACCAGTAAAAGCATTCACTTGAAGCTAGACAGCAAGGGAAGAACAGGAAACTGTGATGCTGTCACTGTTGAGGAGTGATAGGCCAGTGAGTTCCCATATGATAGAGGAATGGATGGCACAGGATGAAATTGCTGAGACAGTGTCACAGGAAGATGCTAAAGAACCTTCTATAGAATGCCTGCAGGAACTGGAAAAAAAGGGATGTGCCTGCAGTTTGGAAGAAAATGAGTTAAGAGAATAATTGCTTGATTTAATAGACATGGACAGATATATCAAGATCAATGAAAGAAATAGACAGCAGAAGGTTAATAAAACCCAAAAAATCAGAAGTCTGATAAAACAAATGAACGCAGTAATTAGGACTGTTCATAGAGATCCATGCAATATAACAGAAGTAAACAGGATATATTACTGTGCAGCTAAATTAATAACTGATAAAGTTCTACCACAAGAGCACAGGGTGGTGAGGGAATGGAAGGGGAGAAATCAAATACCATCGTGGAAATATCAAATAGAGAAAATTATAAAGCAATTAAGACTAGTGTCACTGTTAGAAGACTAAAGAAGAGGGAACAGATAAAAAAATACTAAGAAAGATAGATGTGATAAAAGCAATGTGAAATATTAGAACAGACCAGGATCTATCATGCACTATCTGAAATAACAAACTAAAAATGTCAGCTCATGCAGAAAAACTTAGAAGATACGAAAATAAATATAAAGGAAAACTGCAAAATAAGCAATTTATTGAGGACCCAAAAATGTTTTATAGAGAACTGAGAAATAAGATAAAAGGAATTGAAAGACCGCCAAAAAAAAAAAAGAGATACATTTTGGAGAAGTATCTATGAAGATCCTGTGGAACACAACAAAGATGCTAAATGGATAGAAGAAGTAAAAGAAAGAATAATAAGTTTAAAGGTACGGGATATGAAATGGAATGAAGTAACACTAGAAAGATTGAAACAAAGTTAAGAAAAGCCTCTAATTGGAAAACCCAGGCCTAGATGCAGTAACTAACTTCTGATTAAAAGTATTAACATCTTTGCACGAAGATTTAGCCATGAGTAAGAACTATTTATATGCCCACCCAGAACAGACACCAACCTGGCTAACAGGAAAAACAATGCTCCTACTTAAGAGTGAATCTGCAAGCAACCCTAGAAATTATAGACCAATAACTTGCCTTCTGACGACATATAATCTATACACAGGAATTGATGCTGACAGAGTTTATAGTCATTTAGAAGAAAACTCAATTATGGCAGTAGAACAAAAGGGCAATAAAAGAAAGTCATATGGAACAAAGGATCATTTGTTGTTAAATAAAGTCATAGTGGAGAACTGTAAAAAGGGGAAGAATCTAAGTATGGCATGGATTGACTACAAAAAAAGCATTTGAAAGTATCCCTCATTCATGGATAAAAGAGTGATTAAAAATGTATATGATGCACCCCCACACTGATCAATTACATTACAGTGACAATGAAACAGTGGCAGACCACTATGCATATTAAGCCATGATAAAGGACAAATTGTTATCCCAGGGATAAAAATTCAAATGGGGATATTCCAGGGTGACTCTCTTGTCACTTTTACTATTCTGCCTTGCCCTTAATCCATTAAACTGTTTACTCAACAGCTTAGGCCATGGCTATAATCTGGCTCCTAGAAAACAACAAAGTGTAAAGACTTTGCACCTTCTCTGTGTCGATAATTTAAAACTGTATAGCTCATCAGATGAGGAACTGAAAGCACAACTGCAAGTATTCAAAACTTTTTTCAGATGATATAAGAATATCACTTGGTCCTGATAAATGTGCAAAAGCAACCTTTAAAGCAGAAAAACTGCAACGCCGGGAAAACATCAGTTTGGGACAAGAATGTGTTATAAAAGAACTTGAGCAAGAAGGAGTGTATACATATTTGAGAATTGATAAAGGATCAACAGTAAAACATAAACAAATGCAAATAAAACTTTGTAAGGTATACTTCAAAAGACTTAAATTAATCCTGAAAACAACACTGACATCTAGGAACAAAATCCAGGCTATAAACCTATTTGCTCTTGCTGTCCTAACTTACAGTTTTGGAGTGAAAGACTGGCCCCAAAACGTGTTGGATACATTAGATAGGAAAACAAGAAGGATGCTTCATGCTCACCAAATGATTTATAAAAATCAGCGTATACCAAGATTATATATTCCATGTTCCAAAGGAGGGATGGGCCTCCTTGACATTGATTATATGCAAAGATCTGCTATCATAGGGCTCCACACATATCTGCTGACCTCAGAAGACCCAAATGTAGTGAAAGTTTTAAAACATGAGGAGAATAAATCTAAAATGGCTTCTCTGCTTAATATAGCAGAAGCTTATTGGCATCAAGCAGGAATAGAAATCAAACCAGAAGTAGATAAAAATTAGGCAGCAACTGAATGTGCCAAAAAACAAAAGAAATTATATAAGGTGAAGGATCAGATGAGAAGGCAAAAAATGTGGAAAAATCATAAATATAGTTGCAAATATAGAAAATGTCTGGAAGAACCTCGTGTTGATCAGGAACGAACACAGGAATGGTTAAGGAGCAGCGAATTCGAACCAAGAGATAAAAGGTTAATATTGGCGGCCCAAGATAGTGGGTTGCATACATGTTGGTTTATAAAGTCCATTGAACATGTGGGAGAAACAGACAAATGTAGGTTTTGTAAAACCAAAATGGAAACAGTTGCACACCTCATTGCTGGTTGTGACATACTAATGGCAGAAGGACTGTATACTGAAAGGCATAATAATGTGGCAAGACTGTTGCACTGAGGATTGTGCAAACATTATGGTACTGAAGTGGCCAAAAACACTGGAAACATGAGCCACAAAACATTATAGAAAATGAAGAAGTCTACATCACATGGGATCATCCATTGCCAACAGTTCAAAAGATAGATGCTAGAAAACCAGGTATAGTGGTCCAAGAAAAGAAGACAAGAGTAGCATTGATCATTGAAATTGCCACACCCAGTGACTACAGTGTCTTGTGTACAGAGAGACACAAAGTCATAAAATATCAGGATCTGCAGGCAGGAATGAGAGCAATGTGGAAGAAAGATACCCAGACTGTTTCAATAGTAGTAGGAGCAACGGGTCTTATAAAAAAGAATTTACAGTCATATTTAGATATGTTACCAATACATGTAACTCTGTACAAACGCCAGAAGGAGTCATTACTGGGCACATTGCAGGTGCTGCGAAGAGCACTTTTAGCTGACATCAAAGATTGAAACAATATTAATTTCATGAACTTTAATCAAACTTTGACTTAGGAATGGGGTCCATTCCCATCATGATATTAGAAACCCAAAAGACGTGGAGAAATTAAAAAAGTACATAGTACTAGCAACATTAACTGGATGTCACTGCACTGCATGTTGTTAAGGGCCTATCTTGTGTGTGTCTTTTGTACACGGCATCAGTCATAATGTGTAGTCTATATAATGCATGTGTGGCACCTCATCTGTATGTGTGTCATACCTCTCAGTTGTCCCTGATTTCCAGGGTTGTCCCTGATTTAGACTCAAAAATTTGGCTCTGTCCCTCTTAATCACTCATAAAACTGGTGACTCTTGGAGGAAAGGTGGTGAATTTTGCTCAATAAATAATGGCAGTAAGTAAGCGCTATAGATTTCTTTTATTTCACAGAATGTATAGTAATTAACTTTATTTTATTCTGCCAATGTGTCAAGTTAATAGTATTAATATTTTAAAAATGTCCCTGATTTTTTCTGGGTTTGTCCGTTATTCTGTTGAAATATGTCCCTGATTATTTGATTATTTGAGAGCTATAGCATGTGTGTGTGTGTGTGTGTGTGTGTGTGTGTGTGTGTGTGTGTGTGTGTGTGTGTGTGTGTGTATGGTTGGATTGGCAGACAATATAGTGCAGAAATTTATGCAGCCATGTTGTCTTCCCCTCACAGGTGACCATGGCAGTTGGAGTGTGCCCCCCTCACAACCTGATGTCAGTGTCTCATCAGACTCTGATGATTATGGTGACCATGGTGAGGCACAGGTGGATTGTTGGGGGCTGAATCTGTCCCATGGGTTGACATCTCACTTCCTCCCACAATGTCCCCACTCACAGTCAGTATGCCCACACATACCCAGTCCCCAGCAGCCAGAGATATTGGACAGTCAGAGGGTGATGATATAGAACAGGAGAGTATGGTGACTATGGCATCTGTGACTGTAGACACTAGCCATAGCCAGAGATCTGGTGAGGTCCCACACAAGCAGACTGACAGTTGTGCTCAAAGGAGGACTGCTGCCCATCCACCACCTGTCAGAGGTGTCACAGCATGTATTAGTTTGTCATGAAGGCACAGGGATGGATGTTCAGGGTCATGAATGCCACACTGCTTGGCATGCATGACTCCATCCATGGCATTGGTGATGCCTTACATCATTTCACTGATGTAGTGGATAGAGGGCGGAGAGCTCACTTGACCATACACACTCACACTCCCGTAGAGGCAGTACCAACAGCAGTACTGACAGGAGGGTGCTGCCCACATCATAACATGGCAGGCCATGGGAATATGGTCCTGGGCAGTCTTGTGAGGGACACAGACCCAGCAGACACCAGTCACCATCAACAAGTAGTACCACATCTGGCCCTGGGCACAGTGGTGCCAGTGACCCTCCTGGCAGAACTAGTTCCCGTGTTCATAGTCACAGATTGTAAACTGTCCAGTCTGCCATGTACGGTCCACAGCTGTCCAACATACCCCCATGTAGGCCTGGCACATGGCTTCACTATGCACACTCACACATCACTGTCACATGTAGGTCACCAGCAGACACACACAGCTCCTCTCCATGGCCCAGCTGACCAGCATCCCTCCAAACACACACACACTATGTCAACTGTGTGGCACAGCCTAGGCCTTTGGCAGCTCTACACCACACCCTGTCAAATATAGTACAGTTAATGGCAGTCTATAGTGCAGTACTGTTATTCCTGATAAGGTGCTGTCTGCTGGCAATTGTCATGTGTACACATCAATGTGTATGTACCTTTGTACCATGATGCTGCATTGCTGTTAGTATTGCTGAGTGACTGTTGCCTAACAGACTTTATTCTGTTTCTGTTGCAGGTGTCTGTGTGTATGTCATGGGGACCTGCTGCCAATATAGCAGCTCAGGATGGCATAGTGGCAACACAGAAATGTGACATCACCAAGATACAGCTGTATATGTGCATGGTTACTTAGGTGCATATGTGTAGAACAGTGTGTGAGGGGCAATGGGGGTGAACAGCATAAACTTGCATGTATACCCCTTGACACAGCATGCTACTCTTGATACATGTCACCTGGGAGTTCTGTAGGATCACAGGTTCATAGGATCATAGAAGGGTACTAGAGTAATGGCACTGGGTCCCTTATAAGTCTAGCATTACTTTATCCCCGACAGAATCATCAATCAGCACATGTTACCCCTATCATTGAGGGACACAGGTGGGAACCCTGGGACAGATTTGTTGTTTCCCATCCACTCATCATGGCTGCACTTGATGAGAGTCTGTATGGTACTCCATTTGACATGCCTGAGAAGTACATTCCTGTGACAGGACAGCCTCTGGAAGACAAACCCATCTCTTCAGAAGGTTTTGTTGATGTTGCATATCAGATTCAGGCCTGTCATGCTGGTAATGTGCAAACAGTTAGACTCACATATATGGGCCAACTGTTGAAGGACTGGGCACAACATTGCCATATAGGCAGGCCACAGCCCACCTATGGACAACCTGTCCAATACCAAGTGCGTCACTACTGAATAGAGGCTGTCTGCATGAACAGGTGTTGGAGGCCACTGATTAACTTTGTGGGCATTACTATGGCCTTTCCAGTTGCTGCAGATGTGTGGCTAGGTACATACCAAATGGGTCATGGTACTAAATTATTGTTGCACTGACTGAGGACTATACAGAGGTAATGTCCACCTTTAGTCTGTATGCACTCCTCTTACCTATGTGGTGAACCATGCATAAGCCTTTTCTGACCACTGCCACTACTTGATGCCTGAATACAACAGTGTTTTCAACCTGACTACCCAGGTCTCGCAACACAAGTTGTGTGTTTATGGGGTTGCCATTGATGTGGGAAATAGTAGGGCCATGTCCTTGCTGTATGGTATGATAATTATTTCTGCATTCGGCTTGATGCCAGGACCTTGGCACCATTCCATACCCGATGTATGACCCCATTGGTGAAGTGAGTTAACATCACTTGGTGGGTCAGTGACAGACAGTACACTACTTACAGTCACTACAGACTTAGGCAGTACTTACAAATGTGGGTGGTGGCAGTTGGCATTCATGCCTAGATACATGTGGGTCATTAGGGAAAGCAGCTACTTGCAGGGCCTCCACATGTCTACATATTGCACACACATGGGCAACACAGAATAGTGCTGCCACCTTATCAAATGTGCAATGTAGAACACTTCTTGTGGTATCATGAGAGTTGGCAGGACAAACCATACCCACGGCAAGTGCAACAGACAGGGATTCCCTTGGTTTTCCAGTATAACAGCTTCTTTGTGTCAAATTTCCATAGCTTATGCTATTTCTCACAATAGAATAAAAAATAGGAACTGCAACCAACCAAAACTAAAATGAAATAACACAGTTCCAATGGAACACTCGAGTGGTGTAGCTGAAATAGCTATTAAATAGAAGCACTAGTGTGTTGCTTAAAAATAATTTATCGAGCGTGCTTTCATCTTCAGTAACAAGACTTCATCAGAAACATTTACATCCCATAACAGTGATGCTTTGATACTCTTGAACAATTGAATAATTGACAATCAATTATACATCTCCCTCTCATTGTTTAAAAAAAAACATATCACAATTCATACATTAAAAATGTCATTTGAAATAAATATATCTATTTGATACAATTAATATATATTACTAATATGTTTAATATATATTATTAAAAAATAATAAAGTTTTAATATACTGCATAACAATTTAATTAAAATACATTTTATAGGGAACATTTACAGCTTAAATGAATGATATTTTAAAACAGGCATAATACTACATGTTTCATTTATACCTGGGGAATGGGTAGAATTGAGTCTTAATTGCCACTTTAATTCTTACCTACCCAACCTATTTTTCCAGTCACCACCCCTGTGATCATTACCGAGATTCTTCAAAATAACAAAAAGAGAGGTTCTACAGGAACTGTTGTCCCTAAAATGTTTATAGACGGCATTATTGTCATCCTCACGTCTGACAGCATAAAGATGTTCATATATCGGTCAGCGCAGAGCCCTTTCAGTTTTGCCAACATAAAATTGCTGGCAGCTCTGACAGACAGAAATGTAAACTAGCTGTTTAGAACCACATGAACCTCTCTTTAAAAACACCTTTCTCTTAGGTGAACCAATTTCCACCCAGTCAATACCTAAAATATATGAACAGTATGCACAGGAACCACAACTCCTATTTCCTCTGGATGTGTCATTTGTTTTTTATGGGATGTTCAAGTAAAAACTTGAGATAATTACTAGTTTTAAACACAAAATAGGGTTTATTACCTACAACATCCATTAAACCATCTTCACCCTTAAAAATTTCCCAATTTCTCTTGATTATTTGTTGAATGTCCTTAACAAGGGAACTGTAAGTCAAAACCATAGATTGTGTATAAATTTGGTTATTTTTGTCCCCAAAATGTTCAACATTGTTTTTTGATCTCTCAAGGGATTTACCCAATAGGGGTACATACTTCTTACCCCATTCATTTAAAACTTCTTCACTGATAAAGTATAAGAAAGAAGTTGTGTAACCTCTATCCATAAAAAGATTAACCAAAAAAGCTATCTCATTCTTACAAATCTCTTCGGAGGAGCACATTCTAGCTATCGTCACCATTTGGCCCTTCACTATATTTTTCTTAGTGTATCCTGGGTGACAACTATTATACACCAAATAATCATTCAAGAATGTAGGTTTTCTATATATTCTCGACAGAAAACAAGCCCTAGTGGACTCCACAGAAATGTTTACATCCAAATAATTTATGGACTTGTTATCGTAGGTACCAGTAAATTTAAAATAATCGGTAACAGTGTTGATGTAAACCAAAAATTTTTTTATCATTTCATTCCCCCCTCCATAAAATAAAAATGTCATCCAAAAACTGGAGGTAGGTCCACCATTTACCTAAGAATTTACTATTGAATATATAAAGTTTCTCCCAGGAATACATAACGAGGTTTGCAAAAGGGGTGCACATCTAATACCCATAGCAACCCCTTTTGTCGGTTTGTAATATTCCCCCTCGAATATAAAAAAAATTGTTTTTTAAAATGATTTCCATAAGGGTCATTACAAAATTGGTTAAGGTGTTACTCAAATTGTAGACATCTAGTAGAGCTTCATGGAAAAGATTCAAACCCTCACAATGGGGTATGCATGTAAATAAGTCTACTACATCAATAGTAGAAAAAACATTGGTCTCGTGGAAATATTCGCTTTTTATCTTACCTAAAAAATCCCACGAATCTTGTAATATATAATCTATGTTTTTTTAGGTTCCTATGAACCATCCTTTCCACAAATATCCCCAGTGGATAAGTCATACTATTTTCTGAACTTATAATCAGTCTATATGGGAGGTCAGTAATGTTTTTGTGGGTTTTTGGAAAACCAAACATAATAGCTATTCTAGGATGATCATTACACAAAAATTTAAATATTTCTTCATTGATTACACCCTGGAGTAATGAATCTTCCAAACATAACTGAATCTTCTTATGAGCTATGTTGATTTCATAAATAGAAGAGACTTCATATTTGTCATCATCTTATAGCATACTATAAATTCTATTAGTGTAATACATCCTATACACAATAGCCATCCCACACCCTTTGTCAGGTTTCATGAACCTCAGATTTAAATTACCACAAAGTTCCTTTAGGAGTAGATTCTCCTCATAGGTGAGGTTATATTGTTTATGTTTAGAGTTGTGGTAGGTTTCATAAATCTCCTGTGTGCATACTTTCTCAAAAGTAGAAATTGTAGGGTGTAAAGGGGGATTAAAACAACTTCTTTGTTTAAAATTCAAGGGTTTAGGTACTACAGTGGCATCCTTAGACAAAAATCTTAGATTTAACTTCCTTATATAAAGTTTAAAATCTGTGATAATATGGGAGATGTCCCCCTTACAGTTAGGGACAAACTTGATACCTTTTTAGTAAGGAAAAATGGTCTTTATTAATTTCTAATCCAGCATAATTAAATATATTGAACCCTTTATAGCTCAGTAGTATCCCACCAAAGGAATTGATTATTTCTTCCTCTGAGACCTCTAACTCACCCTTGCTTCCCCCTTGTTGTTCTAAAAAATGTTTGCCTTTAGGTGTGTTGTGTTTGTTTTGTAGCCTTTCAGATCTCCTGAGTACTGGATATTCCTGGTCATAGTTTTCAACAACCTCATTCACATATGAATTAGAGGAATGAAATGCATCACCATTTTTCTCATCACTACTTTTAAAGTATGATTTGGAAAAGGTAAGCGTTCCTCTCTTTGCATTCACATGCATCCCTATATAACTTCCTATGTTTCCTTTTTACATTATCATTAACTTGTTGCTCAATTCTGACAAACATACTATCATACTTATGACGAATTTTATCAAAATGCACATCATTTAAAACATTTTCATTTAACCTTTCCACTTCCCCAACCGATGCTTCTATTTTTTATTATTATTAACTCTAATAATGAACTCCATGAGTTCTATACCATGTCTGTCGAACATTTCTACAAGTTCAAAACATTCAGGGTCGTCTTCAACCAAGCCGTTAGGAAAACGAAAGGCCCTTGGCCCCCTTAGGTACTCTTTTATTCTTAATACTTTCCCTCAGAAATCCATTGTCACATTGAAGGTTACGTACCTTCCCCAATTTCTTTTCCAAGTGTCTCAAAACATTATAAACATTCCCCTCTCGAACATGAGTACCTGGTGCTGTAGGGCTGGTAGGAAAAAAGTCTGTTTGTAACCATTCACTCAAGAACGACCTCCTTCCATTGCAAGTAGAGTCTTTATGCGCCTGGCCACATGGAATAGAATAGACCAACTAGAAAAGCTTTGTGTAAGCTTCTTACATGACCCTAGGTCTCATGTAGAAGTTCCGTCCTTCCTAGAGCAACCTCCATCCAACGTTGATGTCGGCATAATTTCTGCCCTCTTCACTAAGCCGCCCAGCCTCTGCAAATGTTCAACAGCTGTTTGCAACTCTGAAACTTTCCCAGTCAGAGTTGCAATAATACTAGTATGCTATTTCTCATTACATTAAGGTGCTTCTGATGTGACATAACCCACTTTATGCAGCTATTGCACAACTTTAGGAAATGTTTGTTGTCCTACACTCTTGGGACCTCTGTATTGTTTGACTTGTTTTCACAGATCACACCTGCCCAAACATGGACTGCAACCAGCAGGGTGGCAGGTGGTGGCTATACCTTTCACCTGTACAGAGTTCTGCAGAATGCCTGATGTTTGGCACATATTTTAGGTCTGTTTGTCATAACATTGTGGTTTTCTGGCAAATTAGTGGCACATGAATACAGACTGACGTTAGACAACAATGACATATATTTTCATTTCAGACTTCATACCCTGCAGAGAATGCATGGTAATGCACAACCTGTTATGCTATTTACTTTCTATATTTGTAAGAGCAATATGTAAAGCTTGACCCTAATGTTTGGCCTTTGTCCCACTTTTCTGTATGGCTTTATCCAGATGTCTTGCTCTAACGTATTGAGATGTATAGTGGTGGCCCTAACACAGTCACACTGCTGCAAGGGGATATACCTACATACACACACACACTCATGAACTGCCCTTGTTGACAGTAGAACCCCTACCTGCCTAGTTTTACATATGATAGCACTATATACATATCACATGCACCACAGAGCTTATATTTTTTCAGTGTCTGCCACTACTGTTCAGGTGGATGACATCTGCAGGTGCTGTAAGGACTTTCTGTGGATGTTTAACAGGTTTGCACAGTGGGGGGTTAACAGGTTTGCACAGGCCCTTAAAATGGTTTAACTTTGTGATACACACTGCTGCAGTTGGATGTGCATTCAAACACACATACACTTGCAGAGTTGTTACAGTTGTGATTAGAAGCCCTACCTATCTAGTTATGTACATTATAGACTGACATATGTATTGCATGTGCCACAGTGCTATTACATTAGAAAAAGTGTAACTGTGCTTCTAAGGTGGATAACATCAGTAGGCCCTGAATAGTTTGCCAATGGGGGGTTAACAGGATAGAACAGGCCCATAAAATGGTATAACCATTGCACACACACAAGACAGCCATGCTTCTAAAGGGGATATACATGCACATACACTCACACTGGTGCTAGCATTGAGATTAGAACCCCTACCTACCTAGTTATATGTACTATAGTGCCATATATGTAAAGTGTGCACCACAGAGCTTACGTGCTTGGAGAGTGTCCAATGGTGCATCTAAGGTAGATGTCATCAACAGGCCCTGTAAAGTAGTCCAATGGAGGGTTAGCAGGATGGAACAGGCCTCAAAATTGTACAACCAACACACACATACACTGCAACAGGAGATATGCTTCACACACTTGCCAGTAGTGAGATTCAAATCCCTACCTATCTAGTTTTATGTACTATAGTACTATGTATGTTTCTCGTGCACCAGGGAGCTTATAAGCTTGGAGAGTGTCCAACGGTGCATTTAAGGTGGGTGACATCAACAGGCCCTGTAAAGTAGTGCAATGGGGGGTTAACAGGGTGGAACAGGCCTCAAAATGGTATAACCAACACACACACATTGCAACAAGGGATATGCTTCACACACACACACACACACACACACACACACACACACACACACACACACACACAGTTGCTAGTAGTGAGATTAGGCCCCTTCCCTATCTAGTGGCATGTACTACAGTGCTACACAATTATCACATTTACTACAGTGCTATGTAATTATCAAATGTGCCACAGAGCTTATATGCCTGGAGAGTGTCCAATAGTGCATCAAAGGTGGATGACATCTACAGGGCCTGTAAAGTAGTCCAATGGGGGGTTAACAGGCCTTAAAATGTAGTGGCATTGCCCACACATAGTCAGGAAAGACACACAGCCACAAGGGAATATACTTAAACATGCACGCAGTCACTGAGTTGCTGGTGTTAGGATTAGAAACACTTCCTATCTAACTGTCTACATTAAAGCTACGTGCTTATCATGTGCACCACCAGGCTTATACATTTGAAGAGTGTCTGCCACCATTGTAGGGGTGTATGACATCAGTAGCTGCTGACAGGTAGGCCACTGTTGTGAAGGACACTAGTCACAAGGTCATAAAATGGGTGACCATTACACAGACATAGGCCTGTTGGGTATGTGTTTTCGGATGTATGTGTAATAGATATAGAAATACACCCACACACACATGCACAATGTGGGTGATGTGAGATTACAACCCCTACCTAACTACTATTACACAATGGAGCTCACCATAGTATTTGCACATGCCACTTGTCACTATTGGTGTATGAGTGGCTGCAGCACTACATCACTGTATGCCTTTCAGGGTCTCTCTCTCTCTCTCTCTCTCTCTCTCTCTCTCTCTCTCTCTCTCTCTCTCTCCTCCTGTCTCTGTCTTTCTGTAAATGATATATTTGTATATGTTACCTATATATATATGTATGTATATCACACTCAACAGATCCAGATATATCTTCTGTGTGCCATATATGGATAGATGAGGGTAATCATGTCTGATGGAGGTGCAGAGAGATAGACAGTTATGGTGTACATAGCTGTCTGTATGCACAGGCATATATGGACATCACAATTCTATAGTCAGATGTGAGTTTAGACATGAGCTGAAATTAGCTAAGTGCAGGAGCATGCCCAGTATGACCATCAATACTAACAGTGGGACTCCTGTCCAGACCTACCTGTACTCCAGTCCAGGAGTGTGTGTGCTACAGCCAATTGGATGATGAACCTGTTTAAACAGTCCAGCACCTCACTGATATACTGGCTGAGGGATTTCCTGGATGTGTGCTATCCTTATTAACAGAGTCATATGTAGGGTGGGTACTGAGTGTATTGGACTGAGCAGAGTTTTGCATTATATGTGTGGTACATTTTACATAGCACTGTGATTTCCTGGTTTGTCAGTGGCAGATCGATATAGAGTAATGTGAGGAACTGCTGACAGAAATTTGGCTACTGACTCCATACACTGCAGGGAACTATGCTACTGCATGAATTGTTGTAGTCTGCACATTCTACATTTGTCTGGCCAGTGATTCCTTGTTCCCCTTATATGTGGGCCTTTGTCCTGCTCTGCTCCAATTCCAGGCTTTGTTCATAGTTGCTGCTGTATGTAGTTGTAGTTATGGTGTGACTGGGGTAGATGCTGTAACACCACACACAGGGCTGTGGACTTCACACCTCTGACTGTACCTGTTTTGCAGGTTGTCCAGCATTGTGTCCCATACATCTGCTGCAATATTGAGATGGTTTGTGTTGCACTGTTATTTGAAGGCTACATGTTGGCCATACCTCTCAAACTGTTACAGACAGACATCTGGACAGGGCTATATATATATAACAGTAGAACACATGCCCAAACACGAGGACAGGATCTTATTATTGCTCTTACAAAAATAGACAGTTGGTAGACTGGTTTCATATTAGCTTGCATTTACTTATGGGTATGAAGTCTGCATCTCATCTGTCTGTCATTTATGTTTTCATATCAACCTTTATTGGTCTGCCAATAGATTACCAGAGAAATGCAATGTTATGACAAACAGAACAGATATATGAGGCATACGTGTGGACATTCTGTGAAACCCTGTCATTCGTGGGGTATGGATGGCACCCACTGACTTGTAGTCAGTACTGGCACTATACAGACTTGTCACAACCTGCTGTTGTACTAGGCACTGTCTAGGTTACTCAGAGCTATGTACTGTCCATATCTGTGGCCCCCTGTCCCTCCATTGTCTCTGGCTTTGTCCAGCTTTCCTGCAGTAACAAATACTGACATCTGGACAGTCTGTAGAACTCCTACCATAGGTGTAGTTCACATGCAAAATAGTAAGTGCAGCCAGTCTCGAACCTTGGACCCTATCAACCATGGTAATGTACTTAGCCCACTATGCATTGAGAGCTACCAGTGAGTGCATTGTACATCCTGACACTATAATCCACACACATACATAGCACATTGACCCCTGCATATTGTGGAAATGGGACACGTTAGCAAGTTGATTGGGACAGGGAATGTGTGGTCTGCTGCTATTACCTTACAAACACAGATGTTTGCCTCACATTTTCGGTCCCTTTGTCATAAAATTGTGGTTTTCTTCCAAATCACTGGCAAATCATTAAAGACTGAAGTTAGAAAATAATGACAAACATTTGAGTTTCAGAATTCATACCCTTCAGAAAATTCATGCTAATGCAAAACCTGTTATTCGAGCCACTTTCTAAGTTTATAAGTGCAATATTTAACAATTGCCCCTCTTTTGGGGCCTTTGTCCCATTTTTCTTTATGGGTTTGTACAGATTTCTTGCTCTATGAGGTTGAGAGGTATGTAGGGGACCCCGACATTGACATCCATGCATCTGTCCTATGACCCCGCTGTTTGTAAGTCCCTCTCATAGTGCAGTGGGTTTTGCTGGCTTGGAGCCTACTGCATATTCTGGGGCAGCCAGTACTTGGCAGATAGTCCCTTTTGTCCCACATAGCTGTCAGTTGTCTGCTGCTATCCTGGTAGCCCACTCCATTCCTTTGCATACATGCAGCAGTACCATACATATGCTACCACAGTCTACTACCCCATTCATTTGTTGTTAAGAAGAGTGACTTACCTTGTGCCTGCAGCAGTTGAGGGGACAGTGCTTCATGGCTGATTCTGTCGAATGCATGCAGTACACAGCTTATACATGGTAAGATACAGATAGTGTGGTGTGGCTGGCATCCTTTTTACTATGTATGTGAGTCAGAGTGAGGTGTCAGTCCCTGGGTCCCTAGGTTGTGAGTGCATGTGCTATGTGTTGCCTTTTTGCCAAGGCCAGGGTGTACTAGGCACACTTACATCTGCCTACAGAGACAGCCTCAGAGGGTTCCTCATCTGAGTCCCCCTGTGCCTGTGGGGAACATTGCACTGGTGGGGGGCTGTGTGTCTCCTCCCTGTGATTTTCCTGCCGCAGCTGTTTCTGCAGGATCATGTTGTGTAGCATGGCACATACTATGGACATGTGTGCACATGTGGCTGGACAGTACTGCAGGGCTCCACCAGATATGTCAAGGCACCAGAAGTGCGACTTGAGCACCCAAACACATGCTCTATCATGTTCCTAGTTTGTGCGTGGGCCTCATTATAGTGTTCTTCAGTTGGTGTGTGTGTGCATTTCTGATGGGTGTCATCATCCATGGTTCCGGTGTGTAGCCAGCATCCCCCAGTAGATGGCCATACGGGATGTCCCCCTTGGCAAATGTCTAGTACAGGTCTGATGCATGCCATATGTGGGAGTCGTGATAAATGCCAGGGCTGCCAGCAGATACATTCATGATAATGCCCTGGGTATTGCACATGATCTGCCAGTTGATGGAGTGATACCCCTTGTGGTTGATATAGACTCTACCCTCCTCACCAGGCAGTGCTTTGATGTGCACTTGAGTACAGTTGATGGCACCCAGTACCTCTGGGAAGTGTGCTACATGGTGGAAGAGTCACATATTGCTGGTCCTCTCCTCAGGGGATCGGGGTAAATAAATGTGCTCACTGGCATGTGTTAGCATGACATTCAGGAACTGGTGGAGTATCCTGGATGCAGATGCCTGTGCGACCCCCATCATGTCCCCAGTAGGTCTTTGGAAAGTACCTGTAGCTAGTATTCTTAAGGCTACACATACCTTTGTTTCCACTGTAATGGGTCCCTCTCTGTTAGCTCTGGGTCTGAGGTGAGGGTGGCAGAGCTTGGTGAGTTCTTGTTGTATGTCCCTGTCCACCCTGTGCCTCTCTACTATTTTGAGCTGATGTAGCCCCTGAAAGGTTACCCTGGGCCTGAACACTCTTCTCCTTCTCAGTCTGGGCCTATTGTCAGCATCTTCATCTTCACTGACCTCAGCCTCGAGCACATACAGATGTAGCAGAGCAGCAGCAGCCCATATCATTTTGTCAGTTAAAATTCCCAAGTGTGCACTCCAATGGTGCAGAGTATGTGGGAAAAATCAGATTGAAGGGTAAATGCATACTTTATACTGGTGTGCTGCAGATTCAGCCTGTGTGATTGGCTGACTATGATACATTCCACCTGACAGGTATATCATTGGGAGTTTGAATTGGCCAGTGTCAGTGGCACAGAGCTTATTTATAGTTGATTAGGTTTCCTGGGCTATTTCCTTTTATTTATTTATGGTTTTGGTTTGTTTTTGGTTTTTATTTTTATTTTTTTTATTTCTTCTACTGCTAAGCACTGTGACACAAACCCGTGGCATTAGTGTAAACATTGCTCAACATTTTGGACCCTCCCCTGTACACGGGCATGCTTAGCTTTTCTTTAACCAGCTAAAGCACATGCAGTGGAGCTAAGTATAGCTCAGCAGCCTCAGACACCCCCTCCCCTGCTTAACTGTGCTTAGCTGAGTGCAAACAGGTGTCGCTAAGATCCAATCTGCTTTAGTATAAAGTCACACACCCCCTTTTGATGTTAGCTATCTGTTATGCCTACACGAACACAGTTCTAGCCCTACCATGATTAGTACTTACAGACACATTTTTGCTATTCAGTCATCCTGCCTCATTTACATACACCTAATTTTTTTTAACCCTGGATACTGCACTACACCAAGAACTATCTCCTTAGCAACCACTGTAACCTGCAATTGTATGACTCTGCATGTTGAGCACTATAATGCAATATTTTTGCATATGTGTAACTTTCATATTTTACAGTTTTTTTTTTTTTTTTCAAAACAGCATGTTTGTGTGTCGCTGTCCACCACTTAAACATAAAATATATATTAAAAAAAAAACATAATTCTTAATAATTTGCATTGCTTTTCTAACCCACTGGCCAGTGTTATGGTCATCTGCATGCCTACTGGGCACTATATAGCCTATTTTTGGGGGGTTTACAGGCCCTGTTTAAAATTTATACTCCGGTATACGATTTGCAACAGTGTACATTTGTTATACTGCCACGGCACCTACATGGGTGCCTTTCTGCTTGCTGAATCACAAATTCACCTCATTTGCATGGTTTTCACTAGCTTATGAGGTGATTTGTATTCCATGGATACCTCCGTGTCTGCACAGTGTCTGCACGCTCGTGCACAACCCCCAGCCCTATTTCCTGGATCGCTCGGCAGCCATGTTCCATGATTGGGCTGCTACACTATTCCTACAAGGAGAATCGCTCCCTGTAGGGTTTATTGAATTACCCCGAATAACTACCCTGGTGAATAGTGAAAATAAATTAGTAAGTCTCTAGTCTAGTTTAATTTGATAGTTACCTTTGTCCACTCTTTGCTCGGTATGGTATGAGAAAGATATTTCAGAATCTAGTCAGACAGCAAGCCATTTAACAGATAAGACTTAATAATAGAGCTGTAGCTAGGTCATCTTGTGTCTTGAGAGTTTCCCAAACTGGCATCTCCCCCAACTCAAAGTTAAGGACCAAAAAAAGTCTTCCAATGTTAGAATAGTCTCCATTCTGAACTGTTACTGTAGCAAGCTCCTATCTGCAAGTGCATTTGTGCCCAATCAGCAATTGCCCATTTTGTACCCCAGTACCTTGCACTCTGAGCAGACATCCCTTTTGCTTTTTCCAGTTTTGACCCTACTTGGGAGATGAGATGACCTGCTAAATTAGAGACATGAAGTGGTTGGAGGTTTCTAATCAATGGTACATTACAAAGCGTATTACATGAGTTTTGCTGAAATCAATTAAATTGTTATTTAGAACCCATTTCCAGATACTTTTGAGATTCTGCTGCAAGGAATTTAGTATAAATCATAGATGCTTTTGGAAAAGTATAAGCTAAATACTGGCCTAATACAGACTCTTGATGAATGCCAGCAGGGAAGAAACTATTGTAGACAGATAGGGTTATGACTAGTAGTAATGACATATTTGGTAAATTATTTTCTGAGTGACAGTTTCTTTTGAAGGTCAGAATGGTGGAAGCACTGGTGAACATATTAATTACATTCATAATCTTTGGTATGGCAGGCCTTATGAAACATTAAATCAAAGGCTCTTAGGAACCACAACGCAATAGAATTATTCTTTCAGTCAGGTGTGACATGTATAATGGGGTAATTGGCTTGGCTAAAAATGGCCTACAAAGGCAGTTAGCTTAGTATAAATCTATGAACATCTATGAATAAATATGATAGGCTTGGTGAATGTTATGTGGCGGGAGATGCTGGGAATTCAAGTTGTCTTTGATAAAGATTCCAAAGGACAACCAGGTTCCTTGTCTAACACCCTCCATGACTCTTGGTCTTGTGAACATAATCAGGGTTCCCCTTATTACACCATGTATCTTGCAGCACTTGGAATGTGGTTTGTTATTACTACTTCAGTATGAGTTAAAAGTTCTCTACTTTATTTTTAATTTTTACCACCCAATAATCACAATTTTGCATTATGCATTGTTGACATATACCATCCTTAGGGCAGAATGACAGCAGTTCAGCTAATCGAAGTGTAATGAGTTCAGATGACTGTAATACCCATTCCAATAAACACAGTGAATGAATGGCTTCCTAGAAGTATCACAAGTTACA